>NW_027665168.1:0-17708 GCF_963921795.1 Nannobrachium achirus | reverse complement strand
AAGGGTTGCCAAAAGATGCCAAATTTAAAGTCGTGTAAAACGATCATTACTTGTGTTTCATGTACTTCGGGGTTTGTTTTCAAGACCACTTTAAGTATTTAAAAGTTTTGTATCATATTAATGTTTGGGAGATTAGGGGGCGTGTAATCAAAGGTAGGGCCTTGATTTCGGTTCAAGCTCTAATTTGATGAACACGAGTGAGGGAGTCATGATGACGGACATTCCGGGTCCTTTCCTGTTTTCGGGGGGGTTTGCAGGAGCACCGGGATACAGGGAGTGTCTGGGGGGTGGGGGGGGTTTCCGGGAAAAAAAAAAAAACAGTTGTTAAAAGAGGGGATGTCTTCTCTCCTTATGTCCTTGGAGTTAAGACATGTTATCAATTTCTTTAAAAGTTTTTAATTCGTGCAAATTTAACCCCCGATGAAAAGCTTATTACAATAAACCAGCATGAACGAGTTCGAATAAATTTGCAAAGCTACACTATGTACTTATCCACGATTATACGGGAATACAAATTCTTCCAGACCTCTGAATTTCATAATAACTTAATGTACCAACCCTATCTGACTGGTTGGCTTTATGTCGGGAGTAATGTGAAGTGGAAGCGCACAGAAAAAAAAAAGAACCAAATGTACCTTAGAAAGAGCGCCGCGTGAACGCTCCGCGTGAACGCATAGGCTTGCCTGGTAACGACCCAATGATTACCACCATTAGCGGATGTCTGATCAAAATTCACCGGGATGCATGGTACCGCGAGTTGTGACCATGAGATGTAGAGCTGGGGCGATAATCCACCGAGTTATGTTACCCTTTTTACAAGTAGCACTTCACTATAAACCTGTTACCACGCCGGGACCAACCAGATCCGTGAGACCAGAGGTCGGAGGATATTGTATGCCCCGGTGCTCCCTTTAGTGAGTCGGATTGGACAGGCTGATTATATGCCAAAAATTAGTTTGAAATTAAGAATTAGATAAAGGATTCAAGGCTTTACTACAGTATCTGCCTTTGGGGTAACTGCTTCTTCCTATAGTTGAAGAAATAAGTGTGGGTGGATTATTTTTGTATGAACGGGTCCAATGTCCATACAATACCCCAGGCAAATCAGGTCCATACCACTGATGTGGATACTACATATGTCCTATACTGGGGTTAAAAGAGACTAGTTAAGACGGGAGTTTTGGAAAATCAGAGACATCTTGGAAAGCGGGCGGGTTTGGAAGACTAAAGACATCTTGGAAAGCGGGGATATACCGGAAAGTATAGGTATTCTAGAAGCCGGGGGGTTTCGGAAAATTAGAGGCATTTTGGAAGGTGAGAAATTTTAGAAAAATGGCGGTATTTTCAAAAAAAGAGGTATTTCCGAGAGATGGCGCTACTTTTGAAAAATGTAGGCGGTTTTAAAAACGGCGGCACGGAAAAAAAAAAACGGAGAATTTTAGAGAAGTGAGGTTACCCTGAAAGGCGCAGATATTTTTAGAAAAAAAATGGCGGCAAAAAAAAAAAAAAAAAGGGGGGGAGAAAAAAGGTGGTGTCCTGAGAGGCGCAGGGGAGGGGTTTTTTGAAAAGGGGGTTTGTAAAAGCGGGCGGAGGGGGTCGAAAAAAAAAGCGGGCGGAGGGGGTCGAAAAAGAGAGCATAACCGCTTCAGGGCGTAGTTTAATTTATTAGAGCATCGGCTTTGGGTGCCGAAGGTGCGAGTGTGAATCTCGCCGGCCTGAGTGAGGTCAACTCAATGTGGCAGATGTTGGACAAGATATGTGCTCGTTAAGTCGTTCTTGTAGTTGAAGTACAACGGTGGTTTTTCGAGTCACTGGTCTTGGTTAAAGTCCGGGCAGGAATTAATAATCGCGGGGCGAAGCGCCATACTCATGGGCGTATTGCAATGGCCCCGATGGGCTTTTTGGCGTGGCAGAGCCCGGATAAAAAGGGAAAGCCATGTCCGGGCATTTAGCGCTAGGGAAGACTTAAACTTCCGACATTCGGCTTACAAGACCGATGCTCTAATCTCTGAGCTACTAGGGCAGGCTCATTCAAGGGCTTTGTTCTCTGCTCAACCTGCCAGGGGAGCAAAGACTAGGAAGATACCGAAGTAGATAACTGATGCCAATTGTCCAATAATAACAAAGGGGTGTTCGACGGGTATACCGCCAATTCATGTGAGGATCAAGACGTCAGCGACGAGTAGTCAGAAGAGGAACTGTGTGACAGGTCGGAATGTGATGCCTCGTTGCTTAGAGGTGTGGAGGATAGGCACGAGCATAAGGACAAGAATTGAGAATAGGAGGGCGAGTACGCCGCCGAGCTTGTTCGGGATTGATCGAAGAATAGCGTAGGCGAACAAGAAGTACCACTCTGGCTTAATGTGAGGGGGAGTAACTAGTGGGTTTGCGGGCGTAAAATTGTCTGGGTCACCGAGCAGGTTGGGTGTGAAGAGTGCAAGGCATGTAAGCCCCATTAGTAAGGCTACGAAACCTAGGAGGTCCTTATATGAGAAGTAGGGGTGGAAGGAAATTTTATCCGCATCGGAATTGATGCCAGCGGGGTTATTTGAGCCAGTTTCGTGAAGGAAAATCAGGTGAATAACGGTCATAGCGGCTACGATGAACGGAAGTAAGAAGTGGAAGGCAAAGAAGCGAGTCAGTGTGGCATTGTCTACGGAGAAGCCTCCCCAGATCCATTGAACCAGTGTGCCGCCCACGTACGGAACAGCAGAGAGCAGGTTTGTGATGACAGTTGCACCTCAAAAAGACATTTGTCCTCAAGGGAGGACATAACCAACAAAGGCGGTCATTATCACAAGCAGGAGGAGGATTACACCCACGTTTCATGTTTCTTTGTAGAGGTAGGAACCGTAATAAAGTCCTCGCCCAATGTGTATGTAGATACAGATGAAGAAGAAAGATGCACCATTGGCGTGCATGTTTCGGATTAGTCAGCCGTAGTTGACATCCCGGCAGATGTGAGTAACCGATGAGAAAGCCGTGTCGATGTCTGAGGTATAGTGTATTGCTAGGAAGAGGCCGGTGGCAATTTGGATAACAAGGCATAGACCTAGGAGTGAGCCGAAGTTTCATCAGACTGAGATATTGGAGGGAGCAGGGAGGTCTGCAAGGGCATCATTTGCAATTTTTAATAGCGGGTGCGTTTTTCGTAGGCTGGTCATTATTGTTCTTGTAGTTGGGTCACAACAGTGGTTTATTAGTCACGAACCCCGGCGTAAGTCGGGGAAGAACCATGACTTATTTAATGTATTTACTTATATTAGGCCTCGTGTTTGGTCTTGTAGCAGTTGCATCTAACCCTTCTCCTTATTTCGCGGCTCTAGGGTTGGTAGTGGTAGCAGGGTTGGGGTGTGGGGTTCTAGTGGGCCATGGAGGGTCTTTTTTGTCGCTGGTGTTATTTTTGATTTACTTGGGAGGCATGCTTGTGGTCTTTGCGTACTCTGCGGCCCTTGCTGCGGAGCCGTTTCCGGAAAGCTGAGGTGATCGGTCCGTCGTGGTCTATGTTATGGGGTACTTGCTAGTTGTAGGCTTAGTAGGGGGATGGTTTTGGTTTGGGTGGTATGAGGCATCATGAGGGACGGTAGATGAGCTTCAAGGCATAGCGATGGTAGTGGCAGATACTGCCGGGGTGGCAGTAATGTATTCAACGGGAGGTGTAATACTCGTTGCATGCGCGTGAGTACTCTTGTTAACGCTTTTTGTTGTTCTTGAACTAACCCGTGGGTTAAGTCGAGGGGCCTTGCGTGCAGTTTAGTTAGAGATTGATGGCCAGGGTTGTAAGGCACAAGGTCATAAAGAACAGGGATAAATAGGTCTTAATTGACCCCTGCTGTGCGTTACTTGTGGTTGAAATTAATGGAAGTTGAGCAGAGGTGACCATCTTGGGGCCTGCCTTTTCCAGCCATGTCTGGTCAATCGTTTGTGAGGCCACTGATTGGCCAAGAACAAGGCCCATCTTAGGGGTTGCTCGGTGAGTAATGGCCGGGAAGTATCCGAGCATGTTCGAGAAGTGGTGGGCGCTAAGAGTAGGGGTAATTTTAACTTGCTTGCTTGTCATTGATGCAAGTTCTAAGGCAGTTAGTAGTCCTAGAATGGTCACAATAAGTGCGCTTAGTTTCAGGGCAGGATGTATTGTTATGATGGGGGTTTTAAGGGGAAGGAGGTTAGACGTAATTAGGAGGCCGGCAACAATACTTCCTCAGGCGAGCCGTTTGATGGGGTTAATTACTGCAGGGTTGTTTTCATTAATTGGGGAGAGGGCTGTGAAGCGAGGGTGACCCATAGAGACGAAGAAGACTACCCGGAGGCTGTAGACGGCCGTGAAGGAGGTGGCAAGTAATGTAAGGGTTAGGGCTCAGGCGTTGAGGTGGGATGTGTTTATGGCTTCGATAATAGCGTCCTTAGAGAAAAATCCTGCTAGGAAAGGTGTGCCAGTGAGGGCAAGACTTCCAATTGTTAGGCAGGAGGATGTGAATGGGGCAAGGTGATGTATGCCTCCCATTTTTCGAATGTCTTGTTCATCGTTAAGGCTGTGAATAATAGACCCAGAGCAGAGGAAGAGCATTGCTTTGAAGAATGCGTGCGTGCAAATGTGGAGGAATGCTAGTTGAGGCTGGTTTAGTCCGATGGTGACCATCATGAGGCCTAGCTGGCTGGAAGTGGAGAATGCGACAATTTTTTTGATGTCATTTTGGGTTAAGGCGCAGGTTGCTGTAAATAGGGTGGTAAGTGCGCCCAGGCATAGGCAGGTTGTTAGTGCGACTTGGTTGTTCTCTATTAAAGGGTTCAAGCGAATGAGAAGGAAGATACCGGCCACGACCATAGTGCTTGAGTGAAGTAGTGCGGAGACGGGGGTGGGGCCTTCTATTGCTGAGGGGAGTCAGGGATGAAGACCAAATTGGGCTGACTTGCCGGTAGCGGCTAAGATGAGGCCCATAAGAGGGAGGGTAAGGTCTATGTCCTTAGATGCAGCGAATATTTGCTGGGTTTCTCAGGAGTTTAGGTTTGTTGCGAGTCAGGCTATTGCTAGGATAAGTCCAATGTCTCCGACGCGGTTGTAGATTACTGCTTGGAGTGCAGCAGTGTTTGCATCAGCGCGCCCGTATCATCACCCAATCAGCAGGAAAGATATGATTCCGACCCCTTCTCAGCCGATAAAGATTTGGAATATGTTATTTGCTGAGACTAGGACGAGCATTGCAATTAAGAAAATGAGAAGAAACTTAAAGAAGCGGTTCATTTGGGGGTCCGCATGTATATATCATGATGCAAATTCTAGGATGGACCATGTTACGTATAGGGCAATTGGCGTGAAGACGATCGAATAGTGGTCGAACTTAAAGCTAAGGTTGATATCGAAGGTCAGAGTGCTCATTCAGGTTCAGTTGGTAACGATAGTTTCTGTGCCTTCGTTTAGGAACACAAATAGAGGGGCTAGACTGACGAAAAATGCCATCTTGACGGCGGTTTTTACCTGGGATGTGGCCCAGTGGGGCGGTACGGGATGAGGGCTTAGAGTTGTGAGAACCGGGAGGATAAGGAGAACGAGAACTAATAGAAGTGAGGATGAAACGATGGTTGTTATGTGCATAGCTTCCACTTGGATTTGCACCAAGAGTTTTTGGTTCCTAAGACCAATGGATGGCTTTTATCCTTTGGAAGCTGGAGGTTGGGGGCACCGAGGGAGCCTCGGGGTTTAACCGAGGGGGTGAAGGATTAGCAATCTTTACTGCTGTCGAGCCACCCTCGGTGGACAAGAAGGATCTAACTTCTGTCTTTAGAATCACAATCTAACGTTTTGGTTAAACTATGTCTACAGGCACATCAGCCTCACATCAGTTCGGGCTTTGTTACCAGTAGGAGGAGGGGTATAATGTGGAGGGCCATCAGGAGGTGTTCTCGGGTGTGGGACGGGTCAAGGGAAATAATATGAGTAGGCAGGGGACCGCGTTGTGTTATTAGGAACATGTACAGGGAGTAGCCGGCGGTGATTAGAGTACCAATTCCTGTAAGGATCAGGGTTCAGGGGGACCAGTTGAATAGTGAGGTGATAATCATGAGTTCTCCCATAAGATTGGGTAATGGTGGGAGAGCCAGATTTGCAAGGTTGCTGATGAATCATCATGTTGTTATGAGAGGGAGAACTGTTTGTATTCCTCGGGCAAGGACTATTGTTCGGCTGTGTGTCCGTTCGTAGCTCGTGTTAGCAAGGCAGAATAGTGCTGAGGATGCGAGTCCGTGGGCAATTATTAGTACCAGGGCGCCTGTGAAGCCTCACGGGGTCTGAATTAGAATCCCTCCTGCAACTAAGCCCATATGACTGACTGAGGAGTAGGCAATTAGGGACTTGAGGTCTGTTTGGCGTAGACAAATCGAGCCGGTTATGATCACGCCCCATAAGGCAAGGACAATGAATGGGTAGGCGAGCTCTTTTGATAGCGGGTCGAGTAGGAGTATTATTCGCATCATGCCATAGCCTCCGAGCTTCAGAAGGACAGCGGCAAGAATCATAGAGCCGGCAATGGGCGCTTCTACATGTGCTTTGGGTAGTCACAAGTGTACACCGTATAGGGGTATCTTCACTAGGAAGGCTAATAAGCACCCGGCTCACCAGATCTTACTGCTTCAGGTTGTCAGCAGAAGGGGTTTGGTGTATTGAAGAGCCAGGAGGGATAGGGTACCTGTCTCATTTTGTAGGAGGAGAAGTGCAACCAGGAGGGGGAGAGAGCCTGCCAGGGTGTAGAATAGAAAGTATGTTCCCGCATTGAGTCGCTCAGCCTGGTTACCTCAGCGGGTAATCAGAATTAGTGTAGGGATTAGGGTAGCCTCAAACATTACGTAAAACATAAAGATTTCTGTTGCGCTGAAAGCTAGGATAAGGAAGAATTGGAGGGAGGTGAGTAGGGAAATGTAGGTTCGCTGCCGGTTCAGGGGTTCGGCGGTCATGTGGTTCTGGCTGGCGAGGATCATTAGGGGTAGAAGTCAGCAGGAGAGGATAAGGAGAGGCGTGGATAGAGGATCAGTGGCCATGAGCGGGTTTATGAGAGACCATCCGGTTTCGGATGTGTGCATTAGTCAGTGCAGGCTCACCAAAGCGATAACTAGGCCGTGGGCTAGGGAGGACGGCCATAGTCATTTAGGAGGGGCAAGTCAGATTGTGGGGAATAGCATTAGTGTAGGGAGGAGTACTTTTAGCATTGTAAGAGGTTTAGGCTTTGTAGGCGGTCGGTGCCATGTGTGCGAGCCGCGGCTACTAGTAGTGCTAAGCCTGCACTGGCTTCACATGCTGAAAAAGCCAGCAGGAGCATAGGGGCTGCTGAGTAACCCGTAGAGCCTAGCTGGAGGGCTCAGACAGATAGTGCAATAAATAGGGACAGTATCATGCCCTCTAGACAGAGCAGGGCTGAGAGGAGATGGGTTCGATGGAACGCTAGGCCTATTAGTCCTAAGATGAAGGCTGATGAGAAGGTGAAGTGAGCAGGAGTCATAGGGTAATTGAGGATTTGAACCTCAATCTCTTGAGCCGAAATCAAGTATCTTTGGCTGGACTAATTACCCACTCGGCTCATTCGAGCCCGCCTTGTGTTCATTCGTAGATTAGGCCGAGGATTAGGAGCCAAAGGACGGCGGTGGCCCACAAGAATGTATGCAAAGGGTTAGCGAGTTGGTCACCCCACGGAAGTGGGAGGAGTAGGGCAATCTCTAGGTCAAACAGGAGGAACAAGATGGCTACAAGGAAGAATCGGAGCGAGAAGGGGAGGCGTGCGGAACCTAGGGGGTCAAATCCGCATTCGTATGGGGAGAGTTTTTCTGAGTCAGGGTTCATTTGTGGAAGTCAGAAGGAGACAATAGTCAGTACAAAGGACAAGAGTACTGCAATAAGAAGGATGGTTGAGATCAGATTCATTATCTTTCCTTGGGTTCTAACCAAGGCCGGGTGATTGGAAGTCACTTATACTAACGTTAATACTAGAAAGATTATGAGCCTCATCAGTAGATGGAGATATAAAGGAATAGTCAGACGACGTCTACGAAGTGCCAGTATCAGGCGGCTGCCTCAAATCCAAAGTGGTGTTCAGATGTAAAGTGATATTGGATTTGTCGGAGAAAACAGATGGCCAGGAAGGTAGAGCCAATGATGACGTGGAGGCCATGGAATCCCGTTGCTACAAAGAAGGTGGAGCCATAGACGCCGTCAGCGATAGTAAAGGGAGCTTCGTAATATTCAAGGCCTTGAAGGAAAGTGAAGTAGAAACCTAGTAGGATAGTTAAGCCGAGGGATTGGATTGCCTGCTTTCGTTCGCCTTCTATAATGCTATGATGGGCCCAGGTTACTGTAACGCCGGAAGCTAAAAGAACGGCTGTATTGAGCAGTGGCACTTCGAATGGGTCCAAGGTAGTGATGCCCGCAGGAGGTCAGCAACCCCCGAGCTCGGGGGTTGGGGCGAGGCTTGAGTGATAAAAAGCTCAGAAGAAGCCTGCGAAGAAGAAGACTTCGGAGGTAATGAATAGAACCATGCCGTACCGGAGGCCTTTTTGGACAGGAGGGGTGTGGTGGCCCTGGAATGTTCCTTCTCGGATAATGTCTCGTCATCACTGGTACATGGTAAGGGTTGTGAGGAAGAGCCCGAGGGTCATTAGGATTATAGAGTTGAAGTGGAATCAGATGGCTATGCCAGATGTTAGGAGTAGGGCAGCAACTGCCCCTGTCAGGGGTCAGGGGCTTGGGTCAACTATGTGGTATGCGTGTACTTGGTGGGCCATTAGATGTTCTTTAGGGGAGGGGTCTTTAGACGTTTTCCTGAAGGTATAGGCTTAACAGAAGGACAAAGACGTAAGCTTGGATCATGGCAACCGCTACTTCTAGAAGCGTCAGAAGGAATAAAAGGGTTGCGGTCAGGATAGCGACGGTTGGCATTAGTGGGAGGAGGACGAAGGCGGCTGTGGCGATTAGCTGGATAAGGAGGTGGCCAGCGGTCAGATTAGCTGTAAGCCGAACCCCAAGGGCAAGAGGTCGAATGAAAAGGCTAATAGTTTCGATAATGATTAGTACGGGAATTAGAGGGGTTGGAGTGCCTTCAGGGAGGAGATGACCAAGTGCATGAGTGGGTTGGTTTCGCATGCCAATAATAACTGTGGCCAATCAAAGGGGAACAGCCAGGCCCATGTTTAGGGACAGTTGTGTAGTAGGGGTAAATGTGTATGGGAGGAGGCCTAGCATATTTAGTGTAATGAGGAAAAGTATTAGGGAGGTGAAGAGGGTAGCTCATTTATGGCCTCCTAGGTTAATTGGGAGAAGTAGTTGCTGGGTAAAACGGTTTATGAATCAACCTTGAAGGGTGAGGAGTCGATTGTTTACTCAGCGGTTAGTTGCAGTAGGGTAAAGTATTCATGGCAGTGTCAGGGCTAGGGCTATCAGGGGGATGCCGAAGAGTGAGGGGCTTGCGAATTGGTCAAAAAAGTTTAGAGCCATGGTCAGTTTCAGGGGTTGGTTTTAGGTTTTTCTGTGCTTTGGGATGTAGGCTCATGAGGAAAAGTGTGGCTGAGGACTTTAGGTGGAATCGTGATTAGAAATACTAGTCATGAGAAAACGAGAATGGCAAACCAGGGGGCGGGGTTTAACTGGGGCATGTCACTAGGGGTGGTTGGGGATCACCAGTCTTTAGCTTAAAAGGCTAACGCTAGACCCATTTTAGCTTCCTAATGAGGCGTCTTCAAGTATTAGAGAGGATCAGTTTTCAAAGTGTTCGAGCGGGACTGACTCTACGACGATTGGTATGAAGCTATGGTTTGCTCCGCAGATCTCCGAGCATTGCCCGTAGAATACACCTGGCCGTGATGTGAGGAAAGCTGTTTGGTTCAGGCGGCCGGGGACTGCGTCCATTTTTACGCCGAGGGCTGGGACGGCTCAAGAGTGCAGAACGTCTTCTGCAGAGACTAGCATACGAATTGGGGATTCGACGGGGATAACTACGCGGTGGTCAGTTTCTAGGAGGCGGAATTGTCCGGGAAGGAGGTCTTGGGTTGGGACCATGTAAGCGTCAAAGGCCAGGTCTTCGTAGTCTGTGTATTCGTAGCTTCAGTATCATTGGTGTCCCATGGCTTTAATTGTTAGGTGAGGATCGTTGATCTCGTCTATTAGGTAAAGGATTCGCAGGGAGGGAAGGGCGATGAGAATTAGAATTACTCCTGGGAGAACTGTTCAGACAACTTCAATCTCTTGTGAGTCGAGGATGTATTTGTTTGTAAGTTGGGTAGAGACCATTGCGATGATTATGTAGAACACGAGGGTACTAATGAGGAGAACAACCATTAATGCATGGTCGTGGAAGTGGATGAGCTCTTCTATAACGGGTGAGGCTGCGTCTTGGAATCCTAGTTGGGAGGGGTGGGCCATAAGTGTTTGCAAGACACGTGGGGGTTTAACCCACGATTCTGCCTTGACAAGGCAGTGTAAGTGCTTTACTAGTGTCTCATGAAGAAAGTGACAGAGTGGTTATGTGGCTGGCTTGAAATCAGCCCACGGGGGTTCAATTCCTCCCTTTCTCGTTAGTTTGTTCGGATTTGAACAAAGGCGGGTTCCTCGAATGTGTGGTAAGGTGGAGGGCAGCCGTGGAGTCATTCTACGTTAGTTGATGTTATCTCGACTGAGAGCACTTCTCGTTTAGCCGCAAATGCTTCTCAGAGGATAAATAGGAATATGATTACAGCGACGAGGGAGATCAGCGAACCAATAGATGAGACAGCGTTTCAAAGGGTGTAGGCGTCAGGGTAGTCTGAGTATCGTCGAGGCATGCCTGCGAGTCCTAGGAAATGTTGGGGGAAGAAAGTTAAGTTAACTCCGACGAACATAACCCCAAAGTGGATTTTAGTTCACGTGCTGTGTAGTGTGTAGCCTGAGAATAGCGGGAATCAGTGAATAAAGCCGGCTACGATGGCGAAGACTGCGCCTATTGAGAGGACATAGTGGAAGTGGGCTACTACGTAGTAGGTGTCGTGCAGGACAATGTCTAGGGAGGAGTTGGCAAGCACAATGCCCGTTAGGCCTCCAACTGTGAAGAGGAAGATAAAGCCCAGGGCCCATAGCATAGGTGTTTCTCATACAATGGTGCCGCCGTGGAGGGTTGCTAGTCAGCTGAATACTTTTACGCCTGTGGGAATAGCGATGATTATCGTTGCAGATGTAAAGTATGCTCGTGTGTCTACGTCCATTCCGACCGTGAACATGTGGTGAGCTCAGACGATGAAGCCGAGGAATCCGATGGCCATCATTGCTCAGACCATGCCCATGTACCCGAAAGGCTCTTTCTTACCTGAGTAGTAAGCAACAATGTGAGAGATCATACCGAAGCCTGGGAGAATAAGGATATAGACTTCTGGGTGCCCGAAGAATCAGAATAGGTGTTGGTAAAGGATGGGGTCTCCCCCGCCGGCAGGGTCAAAGAAAGTAGTGTTCAAGTTTCGGTCTGTCAGAAGCATGGTGATACCAGCGGCTAGTACAGGGAGTGAGAGGAGGAGGAGCACAGCTGTGATTATAACGGCTCAGACGAACAGTGGGGTCTGGTATTGAGTAATTGCTGGGGGCTTCATATTGATGATGGTTGTGATGAAGTTGATAGCACCAAGAATTGATGAAACACCTGCCAGATGAAGTGAGAAGATTGTAAGGTCTACGGAAGCCCCAGCGTGGGCGAGGTTGCCTGCTAGAGGGGGATAAACCGTTCAGCCAGTGCCGGCCCCTGCTTCAACGCCTGATGAGGCTAGGAGAAGTAGGAAAGATGGCGGAAGGAGTCAGAAGCTTATGTTATTTATTCGAGGGAATGCCATATCGGGGGCTCCGATCATCAGAGGGATTAGTCAGTTTCCGAACCCTCCAATCATAAGAGGCATTACCATAAAGAAGATTATAACAAAAGCGTGGGCTGTTACGATTACATTATAGATTTGGTCGTCGCCTAGGAGGGCTCCGGGTTGGCTGAGTTCAGCCCGAATAAGTAGGCTAAGAGCGGTTCCTACCATACCTGCTCAGGCACCAAATACTAGATAGAGGGTACCAATGTCTTTGTGATTAGTTGAGAAAAATCAGCGGGTGATTGCCACAGGTAAAGAGGCTTTGAAGTGTTATCACGTCAGATTGCAAATCTGAAGATGCCAGCTAATCGCTGGCCGGGGCCTACGACTAGCTGAGGTGATGGCACGATGGCTGAGCGCCTAAGCGGTGGATTGTAGCTCCATGGACAGAGGTTCAAATCCTCTTCGTGTCACTTAGGGACTCGGCTCCCTTGACTTAAGGGATACCCCCGGCCGTGCCGGGTGTTCTCCCTCGCCTTGCCCCTCCCGGCGAGGGAGAACGTAGATGAATGCTCGCCGGTTTGAGCGCTTAGCTGTTAACTAAGAATTTGTAGGATCGAGGCCTTCTCATCTAGGGAGGTTTTAGCTTAATTAAAGTATCTGCTTTGCATGCAGGAGATGCGGGGTAGAGTCCCGTAAATCTTATCAGGGGTTAGGAGATTCTCACTCCTACTTGGGGCTTTGAAGGCTCTTGGTCTGGTGTTATCCTAAACCCCTAAAGGGGGAAGAGAACCATTGCGACAGGGGTCAGCGGGAGAAGAAGGAGGGCGCCGGAGGTGGAGGCGCATAGGAGCAGGGAAGAAGCCATAGGCTTGTGGCGTCAAGGGGAGAGGTTAGCGGGCGTATTGGGGGACAGCGTTATGGACATTGCGTAGCAGAGACGGAGGTAAAAGTAAAGGCTGAGGAGTGCGGTGAGAGCTGCGATGGTGGCCGTGAGGGGGAGGTCCTGTTTAGTCAGCTCTTGAAGAATGAGTCACTTCGGGGCGAAGCCGGTGAGAGGCGGAAGGCCTCCGAGGGACAGGAGGATCAGAGTGGCCAGGTATGCTATAACTGGCGCCTGTGCTCAGGAGAGTGCCAGGGTATTAATATTGGTGGAGGCGGTAGTCTTAAATGTGAGGAAAAGAGAGGAGGTTATGATGATATAGGTCAATAGTGCAATAAGTGTGAGGGAGGGGTTAAATTGGAGTACAAGGGTTATTCAGCCCAGGTGCGCGATTGATGAGTATGCCAGGATTTTGCGGAGTTGAGTCTGGTTAAGGCCACCTCAGCCACCAACCAGGGTTGAGGCCAGCCCAAGGAAGATTAGTAGAGCGGGAGTGGTTGTGTTGAGTTGAGTAATGAGTGCAAAAGGGGCTAGTTTTTGCCAAGTGGATATAATTAGTCCTGTGGTCAGAGTTAATCCCTGGAGGACCTCTGGAAGTCAGAAGTGCATAGGTGCTAACCCTAACTTGATTGCGAGGGCAATGGTTATTGTTGAGGCAGGCAGGGGGTGTGAGAGCTCAAGAATATTTCACTCGCCAGTGAGTCAGGCGTTAGTAGTGCTTGCGAACAGAATCATAGCGGCGGCCGTAGCTTGAGTGAGGAAATATTTTGTGGTCGCTTCTACGCCGCGGGGGTGGTGGTGTTGTGCTATTAACGGAAGGATAGCAAGAGTATTAATTTCGAGGCCCATTCAGGCCAATAGTCAGTGCGAGCTGGCAAATGCTATTGTTGTTCCGAGTCCTAGGCTCATTAACAGAAAGGACAAGATGTAAGGATTCATTAGCAAAGGAAGGGTTTTCACCTACGTGATCAGGGTATGGGCCTAATAGCTTGTTTAGCTGACTTTACTAGGAAGTGGTGTAGCGGAGGCACAAAGAGTTTTGATCTCTTAAGGAGAGGTTCAAGTCCTCTCTTTCTAAGGATTCGGAGGGATTTTAACCCTCATGGTTCACTCTATCAAAGTGGCCCTATAAGGTTCAGGCACGAGTCCTCTAGAATTGCGGCGGGATGCTTGCTAGCGCAATAGGGAGGGCAAGGTGTCAGATAATTAATGCCAGGGTAAGGGGAAGAAAATTCTTTCAGATGAGGTGCATTAATTGGTCATACCGGAAGCGAGGGTATGATGCCCGGACCCATAGGAACACAATTGACAGTAGGGCAGCTTTGGTCATGAGGTTGGCTGCAGTAAGTTCGGGGTAGGTGGGCATATGAAGGGCTCCAAGGAAGAGAATTGTGGAGAGGGTGTTCATGAGGAGAATATTTGCGTATTCCGCGAGGAAAAAGAGGGCGAAGGGTCCACCTGCATACTCTACATTGAACCCAGAGACTAGCTCTGACTCACCTTCAGTTAGGTCAAAGGGGGCACGATTGGTCTCGGCAAGGGTCGAAATGTATCATATGGCAGCAAGTGGTCATGCAGGGATAGCGAGTCAGATCCCTTCCTGGGAAGAGTTAAAGACTTGAAGTGAAAAGCCGCCTACGAAAATAATTACCGAGAGCAGAATTAGTCCTAGGCTTACCTCGTAAGAGATTGTCTGGGCGACGGCACGGAGGGCGCCTACGAGAGCATACTTGGAATTGGAGGCTCACCCTGAGCCCAGGATAGAATATACAGCTAGGCTTGAAAGGGCTAGTACGAATATAATGCCCAGGTTTATATCAGTAACAGGGTAGGGGATAGGCATTGGCGCCCAGAGGGTTAGTGCTAGAGTGAGGGCAAGGATAGGTGTGGCCAGGAACAGAAAAGGTGAGGAAGTCGAAGGCCGGACAGGCTCCTTAATAAAAAGTTTTACACCGTCTGCGATGGGTTGAAGAAGCCCGTAGGGGCCAACAATGTTGGGGCCCTTTCGCAGCTGCATGTAGCCTAGCACTTTTCGTTCCAGGAGCGTAAGAAATGCTACCGCGAGGAGGACGGGGACAATGTAGGCCAACGGGTTGAGGACGTGTGTGACTAGGATATTGATCATTGCCAATCAGAGGCTTTACCCTCAATATGGTCGGGCGAAGGCCCGTCGAGTCTTGGGGACATGTGGCGTGAGTTAAGGAGAGGACTTGAACCTCTGTCGAAAGAGCTTAGGTCTTTTGCAATGTCCAGGCTCTGCCACCCTAACTAGCCCTACTTTTGGGCATGGCATTTTGTCCCCCTTTTATTTTATTTGGATTCATTAGTAGGGGATGTGGCGTATCGTTGACATGGGCCACTTCTTTTCGGTCCTTTCGTACTAGAAAAGATCAATGTGTAGATAGAAACTGACCTGGATTACTCCGGTCTGAACTCAGATCACGTAGGACTTTAATCGTTGAACAAACGAACCCTTAATAGCGGCTGCACCATTAGGATGTCCTGATCCAACATCGAGGTCGTAAACCCCCTCGTCGATAAGGGCTCTGGGAGGGGATTGCGCTGTTATCCCTAGGGTAACTCGGTCCGTCGATCGGCATTGCCGGCTCTTTGGTGGTCAGAATTACTGTTGACTTGACCTGTGGGTCTAGGTTTTAGGGCTATAGTGGCCCTGGTCCATGTGGGGGTTTTGTCTTTCCCCGCGGTCGCCCCAACCGAAGACATTCCAGCGGAGTTCATTTCGTTCATTTCCTTTGAGGGGGTGTTTGACACGACTCGCCTTGTATCTTAAGCTCCATAGGGTCTTCTCGTCTTACGAGCATATCCCCGCTTCTGCACGGGGAGATCAATTTCATTGACTTTAAAGGGGAGACAGCTAAGCCCTCGTGATGCCTTTCATACAGGTCTCCATTTAAAAGACAAGTGATTGCGCTACCTTCGCACGGTCAAAATACCGCGGCCGTTAAACATATAGTCACAGGGCAGGCGGGACCTCTTATTCGTTCGTTTTGCAAGAGGCGATGTTTTTGGTAAACAGGCGAGGCTTGTGTTTGCCGAGTTCCTTCCCTTTCTTTAAGTCTTTCCGAGCATGCACACCTGTGTTGGGTCAACGGTTTATCGTGTTGGGTTTTCTGGCTATTCGGGCAGTATTACATTTCCCTCAAATGGGGGATCGTTAACCATCGGTGGTGGGTCCGCTCCGACGTACACATGTGTGAAGGAGAGGGGCAGTCCCTCTTATTACTCATCCTAGCAGGGTCTTTCCCACGGCTTGTGGGAGGGTCTAATAGTGGCTGGGGAGAAAAGAGTTGATTTCGGTATTGGGGGTTCGGAGTTTGTATGAGCTTTAACGCTTTCTTTGTAGGTGGCTGCTTTTAGGCCCACTAAAACAAGTTTCCTTGGGTCAATTATGATCTTTTGTCTCCCGGGGAGGTTGTGTCCTTTTTCAAAGGGGCTGTACCCTCTTTGACTAACTCTCTCGTTCACTTTTAGTCTGGGAGGACATAGATGTCTTGGACGGGGGGAGTCGGGAGGCTGAACTTATATTCACTTCTTAGACAACCAGCTATTACTAGGCTCGATAGGTTTATCACCTCTACTTGAAGATCTTCCCACTCTTTTGCGACAGAGACGGGTTTGCCCAACATAGGCTGTCTTGAAGTAGCTCGTCTAGTTTCGGGGGGCTGAACTAAAATTCTTTATGCTCAGGGGTACTGGCTAGGTCATGATGCAAAAGGTACGAGGGGTTATCTCTGCTTTTCGTAGCTTGGGGTAGTTGTTTCATTTCTCTTTCAGCTTTTCCTTGCGGTACTTTTTCTATGGCTCCGGTTCTCCTTTTCTGTCGCCCGGGTACTGGGGAAGTAAAATGGTTTGTTATTTGTTTTGCGGGTAGTTTAATTTAGAGGGGGTTGTTTCTCTAAGGGGTGGGCTAGCTTTTTAGGATCAGGGTGGTTCGAATTGCACGAACATCTTCTCGGTGTAAGGGAGGTGCTTTGCTATTTAGCCACACCCTGTGTTGTCCAAGTGCACCTTCCGGTACACTTACCATGTTACGACTTGCCTCCCCTTTATCCATTTAAGGCTATAGGTTATGGTAGGGTAGGACTTGGGGAGAGTGACGGGCGGTGTGTGCGCGCTTAAGGGCCTATTTCAGTGGGGCGCTCTATTCCCTGCTTACTGCTAAATCCTCCTTCAGGAGTCTTTTCATTTTTTCCTTTCGTAGTTTTCTGGGTCAGAAAATGTAGCCCATCTCTTCCCACTTCGTGCGCTACACCTCGACCTGACGTTTTGGGCTGTGCCAGTTTAGCTTACTATTAGTCCCTCACGGGGTAAGCTGACGACGGTGGTATATAGGCGGTTTGGGCTAGAAGTGGTGAGGTTGAACGGGGGGTATCGGTTCTAGGACAGGCTCCTCTAGGTGGGTCTAAAGCACCGCCAAGTCCTTTGGGTTTTAAGCTGGTGCTTGTAGTACCCTGGCGAATAGAAGGGGTGCAGTTTCTATTAAGGTTTACGACTAGGCATAGTGGGGTATCTAATCCCAGTTTGTGCCCTAGCTGTCGTGGGTTCGGGTGAGGTTAAAGCCACCTTCGTGGCGGGGTTTCATGCTCTCGGATGCGTATAACGGCCCTGTGGGCGTTCAGCTTTAGTTCTGGGAATCCCTAACCACTCTTTACGCCGTTGACCATCCACTTGGGCTAACACTCGTATGACCGCGGTGGCTGGCACGAGTTTTACCGGCCCTCTTACAACCATAACTAGATCAAGCTTTCACTTATGGTCTAAAGTTTATTACTGCTGAGTTCCCTTGGGGGTGTGGCTAAGCAAGACGTCTTGGGCTGCGCGGGCGTGCCTGATATCTGCTCCTCGTTTCCGGGCAGGATTTTAGGGGCATTCTCACGGGGATGCGGATACTTGCATGTATAAATCTGGCTGGGGCGGATGGTAAAGTCAGGACCAGGCTTTTGTGCTCTCGGGACTTTCTAGGGTCCGTCTTAACATCTTCAGTGTTATGCTTTGGGTAAGCTACGTGAGC
>NW_027664520.1:0-31929 GCF_963921795.1 Nannobrachium achirus | reverse complement strand
TTCCGGAGATCTCAGGGGTTAAAGTTCTCAGTCCTGGGGACTGATTTCAGTCTTGAGGATTCCATAGGGGTTATTTCTGAGATCAGTGCAGATCCGCAAAAAAATAATAATATTAATAATAAATATAGCTGCAAGCAGCGATAAAGTGGCCAAGGTAGAAAAAGTAGGAAAGCAAAAAAGCATCAAGGGAAAGCAAAGAAGAAATCAAAGAAAAACTGGAAGCAGTCTTCTTCCGAACAAGTCTCCGGCAGGTCAGGTGTTTTTTTTTGGCCTAGTGGTGACTATAATAGGCCAAAGTCAAAAGGGTACCACGTGTTCTTTGGCCTTTCACGGCAATCGGACGCTGCATGCGGGATTTGAGGCATTTTGTTCCAAAAATGGGTTTTGCAAAAATTGACCCGCTGGTGGCGCTATAACAGGCCAATGTGAGAAGGGTGGCATCTGTTCCTTGGCCTAGTGGGAATGTGCGTGCAAAATCTCACACAAATAGCAGGCTGCGTTTGAGACATTTTGTTCAAAAAGGAGCAATCCTGCAAACCTTGGAATTCAATGTTAGCCAATTAGATAGAATATGATATTGGACAAATCCATCATGATTACATCACTGTAGAGATACTGTGTGCCCATTTGTGTGATTATCGGATAAAATCTGAAGGAGTAATATCGAAGAATGCGTTTTCGGCCTTCTGGTGGCGCTATAAATGACAGACTCTGCCGATTTTACACTAATCGGCATAGTTATTGGTGAAAGCACAAATTGACCTCTACACAACATGTATGCAAAAGACTATATGCAACAGACATAAAATAGTTCCAAAGAACTCAAGGTTTTAACTCAATATCTTTATTTTCCAACTTTTTCATTAGTTTTCAACAGAGTTGGTCATCAGGTTGTAAACCTTCAAAACAGAGGGTTAACAACCTAGCCATTTTCAGGCATGTCTTTTAAATCACAATGTTTTCAAATAATTCAAGTAGTAAACGTCTTCAAATAAAGTTTTTAAACATTAAGTATTGTGAAGTCTGAACCCAAACCAGCACACGGAAACAGTTCTCAAGGTGAAAACGCAATAAGCGTTGTTTTATTCAATGGGGCGTTCCCCTAAAACATGAAATAAAGTTCTTCCCAAAACCGGGGCTTTTAACACGTCTTCAAATAAAGTTTTTAAACATTAAGTATTGTGAAGTCTGAACCCAAACCAGCACACGGAAACAGTTCTCAAGGTGAAAACGCAATAAGCGTTGTTTTATTCAATGGGGCGTTCCCCTAAAACATGAAATAAAGTTCTTCCCAAAACCGGGGCTTTTAACTCAAAATATGCTTCTTTCCAGAACTTAACAAATAGGGGTTACATTCGAAACACATGTTTCACAGTATGCCGTTGCTTCCATTAACACATGCCATTTCTCTTCCAAGATTCAGATGCAGCTCCTAATTTGCCTACAATGGGAACAGATAGAACCACCATTAGCAATGTGGCAAAATACAGAGCAAATGAACATAGTGGAGTTTTGCTTACTGCTCGCTGGAAGAGTCCCTTCGAGAGCCAGCTACACAGTGAAGCAGAGCTCGGTGGTTAAGAGCAAAAACATTTGGATTGCCTGACTCGGAGAAGCTGTGTTGCGGCCAGGTGCTGACAAATCAAACTGATTGCAACAAGCAGCCATCTTAGCTGCTGCATTCTGGGAAATGTAGTTTTTCTGAAAACCAAACAAAGCCATCAGTTAGATTCAGTTCACATGCAAAAAACAGGGCCTGGATAAAAAAAAGATATCAACTAATCAGCCGATCTACAAGGTTAAAACAAAATAAAGTCAACAGATCTGCTGATTTGGAGGTTGTGATTTGCCATCCAATTTGCGTGATTTTAGGCCAAAATCTGTAGGAGCAGTGTTGAAAAATGTTTTGCAAGAATCGGCCTCATGGTGGCGCTGGAGGGCCATATGAGAAATCAGGCAGCCAAGGAGTGTGTGCAAAGTTTGGCATGGATAGGGGCAATGGTAGCGGAGATATGAATAGGGCAAAAGTATGATGTCACACGGACAGAGTGACAGCCGGTGGAGGTTTCGATAGTAACTGCGACCTAACAGTCGCAATAATACTCACATCTCTTTAGTTAAATGCTTACATTAAAGAAAGAGATGAGGCCACACCCCAAACAATAGTGGACACAGGCAATCATCCACAACTAAACACTCCTGACAATATAAACTAATAAAAAAAAACTAATCAGCCGATCTACAAGCTTAAAACAAAATAAAGTCGACAAATCTGCTGATCTACAAGCTTGCCATTGAACTCAAAACACATCAATAATCAACTTAGCAGCTTATCTACAAGCAATAATTACATTCCCGAAATGAATCTTTTTACATTCCAATCCCAAAACCAGAAACAAACATTTCTGAGCCACATGTTCACTTACCAATTTATCTTCCAGCCAGGTGAGGTGAGCTGAGGTGAATGAATTAAACTGAATGAATGAATTAAAACTGTTAGAAATAGGAATAGTTGTTGAAATAATGAACAGTACAGATCTGCAGCAGCTCCAGTGATGTGCACCTCACTGAGCAAACTGCAGACTGACGGTTTTATACTGGGTGTGGTGATGATTGTCAATTGCTGCGCAGCTGTGTGACTGATTGTGACTTGGGGACCGGGACCAGGGGCGTCACAAGGGGTAGGAAAGTGGGACTGAGTTACTAGGGCCCAAGTTGGAGGGGCCCTAGTAACTTTAGCTATTGAAAAATAGCAGATATACAAGCTAACAGCGCGTCGGTGCCGCGCTGCGAGCTTGTAGATCTGCTATTTTTGAAAAGTCGTGAAAATGTGTGCAAATCTTTGAATATATGTGTTTTTTTAAGCGAACATTTGTAACTCAAATTTTGCTTCTGGGGTGTCCCTGGAACTAAATATTTTGAGATGGGGGTCCGTGGCTAAATACATATAATTTTGGGGGTCCTTCACATGAAAAAGTTTGAGCATCACTGACATGGAAACATATGTTTCTTGCACACATTTTCTCATTTTTTTCAAAAATAGCAGATCTACAAGCTCGCAGCGTGGCACTCGGTGCCGCGCTGTGAGCTTGTATATCTGCTATTTTTCAATAGTTAACATTCATGGGGGGCCCGCTGTGAATCCTTGTACCCAGGGCCCAGAATTTGGTGTGACGCCCCTGACCGGGACCAAAACATTGCATGTGGAAATGAAGAAAACATTCCATTTAAAAATAAAATGAAACTAGGAATAAGTGTCACTGCGGCTGCTTTTTCCTACCCATAACCATAGGTCAGACAGGATTGTGTCAGTCTTTCTGCAGGCTCGCCATCTTTCAGATTCAGTTCTAGGCAATAAACCTGGCCTGGATCAAAGAAAAAGGCCAAATGAATAGAAAAACAAAAATTCAAATAATCTGCTGCACTACAGGCTTGAAACAAAATAATTCCATTAATCTGCCCAACTAGGCATTGGCATTAAACTCAAAATACATCAATTCAATAATCAACGTTGCAGCTAACATACAAGCATTACATTCCAAAAGAAATCGTTTAACATTTAGATCCCAAAACCAAAAACAACATAACATTTCAGAGCACATGGTTAGCTTACCAAGTCACATTGTTCCTCCATCACACACAGCCAGTGTATCGAGTGGATCGGGTAGGTATGGTCAGGTGAGGTAAATCTAAAAGCCAAATTATAGTATGGGTAAGTATAATGAATAAAACTGTTAGAAATTGGAATAGTTGTTGGAATAATGAACAGTGTACAGACCTGCAGCTGCTGCATAATGTAGCAGTGAGTAGCAGCAACCAGCAGCACCATGCAGCTTCCAAACAATCTGAGAGGGGGGGAGTGGCTTCAACTCAACCACTATTTATACTCTTGCTTAAGAAGGTTGCCATGTTTGGTCGGGTTGCCATGTTTAGTTGCAATACCAGGGTTTTCACGGCAAAATGGTGTAAAATGTATTTTAAATGCATGAGGTAAGGCTTGAACAGGAGACTTCTGGAATGATAGACAAAGGCCTTACCATGTGAACTATGCACAGCTCTGCACAGTGAAAAAATATTACTTTGAATGTTTGTTTTAGAGGCAGAAGAATAATTTGCATAAAACCGCAATATGAATTGAATTATTAAAAAAGCATGTTTCAATTTAAAAAAAAAATCCGATCTGACATATCTTTAGATATTGGTCCAAGGTTCATGTAAAAAAAGTTCCGTGCACGTGACGCGAAAGTTCCGGAATAAAAGCGGGTTTAAGTGTTTTACAAACTGCTCAACATTGCGGAAAATCTAAGGGCGGAGCTTACTTAACAAAGACACAGATGTCTTCCGCTTGAGTCAAGGCACGCGTGTAAGCAAGTTGCATGTCTTCAAACGAAACGAGGCATGACTTATGCCCCTTTAAAGTTTGAGTTTTCAAACGCTTCGTATAGCGCCCCCCTTTGGCCAATTGGAGTAAGATTGCTTTCAGTGATATTTGGACTAACCCTCGACATATTTGCCAAATGCCATGAACGTGTCACTTTGCATGTATGATTTAGAGGCAGAAGAATCATTTGCATAAAACTGCAACATTGAGTGAATTATTAAAAAATAATGTTTCGCTTTAAAAGAAATCTGCCGAGACAGATCTGACCGCATTGGTCCAAAGTTCATGTAAAAAAAGTTTCGCGCACGTTACGCGAAAATCCCAGGAGGAGATAGATTTTGACTGTTTTTCATATAATTCAAAATTGTGGGAGAAGTAAAGGTCAGAGGTCAAAAGTCAGAGCGTAAAAGTTGTTCGGCATGAGGAGACGCATAAGTGTATACAGGTTTCATTGCTGTACCTGAAACAGGGCATGAGCTACACCAGTTCAAAGTTGGCATTTTTCAAAGGCTTCCTACAGCGCCACCCTTTGGCCGATTGTTGCGAGCTTCGCGATTTAGCCGTTTGGCATAGTCCTCTGCCATACTGCCGAGTTTCGTAAAAAGCGACTGCACGGTCTAGCCGCTAGAGAAAAAGTGGCGGAATAATGATGAAGTCCAATATCAACTAGAAAAATATTGTTCCTTCGAAACAATTGTGGGCTCGCTTCAAGCCAGAAAACAATGGCTATAAAAGCACAAAATGTCAAGATCGCAGGCAGTGCTCTCTTTGACGTTACTGACGTCAAAGATTGGTCCATTTTGTTCCAAAAATGTGTTGTGCAAAAGTTGACCCGCTGGTGGCGCTATAACAGGCCAATGTGAGAAGGTTGGTATCTGTTCCTTGACCTATTGGGAATGTGCTTGCAAGATTTCACGCACATCCCAGGCTGTGTTCATGATTTGAGGTGTTTTTGGCTTTGGACACTTTATCGCTGCTTGCAGCTATATTTATTATTATTATTTTATAATTTTTTTGTGTGCACTTCATAGGCATGTTAGATAAAGGTCCTTAGATTGCGTGTAGAATGTTTCATGCAAATTGCAAAAAAAATCCTAGAATAAAAACGGGTTTAAGCGTTTTACAAACTGCTCAAAATTATATAGCGCACCCCTTTGGCCATTTGGGGTAAGATTGGTTTCAGTGATATTTGAACTAACCCTCTACACTATTTTGTCATGAAAATGTGACTTTGCATGTATGTTTTAGAGGCAGAAGAATAATTTGCATAAAAATGCAATATTGTTTGAATTATTTTAAAAAGCATGTTTCAATGTTAAAGAAATCCGATCTGACAGATCTTTAGATATCGGTCCAAAGTTCACGTAAAAAAAGTTTTGTGCACGTGACGCGAAAATTCCAGAATAAAAGCGGGTTTACGCGTTTTACAAACTGCTCAAAATGGCGGAAAATTGAAGGGCGGAGCTTACTTAACAACGACACAGATGTCTTCCGCTTGAGTCAAAGCACGCGTGTAACAAGTTGCATGTCTTCAAACGAAACGAGTCATGACTTATGCCCGTTTGAAGTTTGAATTTTCAGACACTTCGTATAGCGCCCCCCTTTGGCCGATTGGAATAAAATTGGTTTCAGTGATACTTTGACTAACCCTCCACATCTTTGCCAAATGCCATGAACGTGTAACTTTGCATGTATGATTTAGAGGCCGAATAATAATTTGCATAAAACCGCAATATTTATTGAATTATTAAAAAATTATATTTCACTTTAAAAAAAATCTGGTTGATCAATCTGACTGTATTGGTCCAAAGTTCATGTGAAAAAAGTTTTGTGCACTTGACGCGAAAATCCCAGGAGGAGATAGATTTTTACTGTTTTTCATATAATTCCGAATTGTGGGAAACCTAAAGGTCAGAGGTCAAAAGTTAGAGGGTAAAAGTTGTTCGGCATGAGGAGACGCATAAGTGTATACAGGTTTCATGGCTTTACCCCAAACACAGCATGAGCTATACCTGTTCAAAGTTCGCACTTTCGAAGGCTTCCAACAGCGCCACCATTTGGCCGATTGCTGTATAAAATAATAGCACACGTCGCCACTGTAGGCTGAACACATTGATGTTTTTATTTTCATTTTCTCACTAAGTATGTAGGAGTTGAAAGCGGACAAAGTATTGAGGAGAACTTGATATGC
The DNA here is from genome assembly GCF_963921795.1 of Nannobrachium achirus. Taxonomy (NCBI): domain Eukaryota; kingdom Metazoa; phylum Chordata; class Actinopteri; order Myctophiformes; family Myctophidae; genus Nannobrachium; species Nannobrachium achirus. The sequence goes on along the minus strand of NW_027664520.1, from coordinate 25,357 downwards.
TCTGGTTGATAGATAAACTAGAAAATATTGTTCCTTCGAAACAATTGTGGGCTCGCTTCAAGCCGGAAAACATTGGATATGAAAGTACAAAATGTCAAGATCGCAGGCAGTGCTCTCTTTGACGTTACTGACGTCAAAGATTGGTCCATTTTGTTCCAAAAATGTGTTGTGCAAAAGTTGACCCGCTGGTGGCGCTATAACAGGCCAATGTGAGAAGGGTGGTATCTGTTCCTTGACCTATTGGGAATGTGCTTGCAAGATTTCACGCACATTGCACGCTGTGTTCATGATTTGAGGTGTTTTTGGCTTTGGCCACTTTATCGCTGCTTGCAGCTATATTCATTATTATTATTTTTTTTGTGTGTGTGCACTTCATAGGCATATTAGATAAAGGTCCTTAGATTGTGTGTAGAATGTTTCATGCAAATTGCAAAAAAAAAAATCCTAACGGGTTTAAGCGTTTCACAAACTGCTCAAAATGATATAGCGCCCCCCTTTGGCCAATTGGGGTAAGATTGGTTTTAGTGATATTTGGACTAACACTCTACATCTTTGCCAAATGCCATGAACATGTTACTTTGCATGTATGATTTAGAGGCAGAAGAATAATTTGCATAAAACTGCAATATTCATTGAATTATTTAAAAAAGCATGTTTAAATTTTAAAGAAATCCGATCTGACAGATCTTTAGATATCGGTCCAAAGTTCACGTAAAAAAAGTTTTGTGCACGTGGAGCAAAAATTCCAGAATAAAAGGGGGTTTACGCGTTTTACAAACTGCTCAAAATGGCGGAAAATCAAAGGGCGGAGCTTACTTAACAACGACACAGATGTCTTCCGCTCGAGTCAAAGCACGCGTGTAACAAGTTGCATGTCTTCAAACGAAACGAGTCATGACTTATGCCCGTTTGAAGTTTGAATTTTCAAACGCTTCGTATAGCGCCCCCCTTTGGCCGATTGGAATAAAATTGGTTTCAGTGATACTTTGACTAACCCTCTACATCTTTGCCAAATGCCATGAACGTGTAACTTTGCATGTATGATTTAGAGGCCGAAGAATAATTTGCATAAAACCGCAATATTGATTGAATTATTAAAAAAATATATTTCACTTTAAAAGAAATCCGACCAGACAGTTTGACCGTATTGGTCCAAAGTTCATGTGAAAAAAGTTTCGTGCGCGTAACGAAAGAAACCCAGGAGGAGATAGATTTTTACTGTTTTTCATATTATTCCAAATTGTGGGAGACCTAAAGGTCAGAGGTCAAAAGTTAGAGGGTAAAAGTTGTTCGGCATGAGGAGACGCATAAGTGTATACAGGTTTCATGGCTGGACCTCAAACACAGCATGAGCTATACCTGTTCAAAGATCGCACTTTCGAAGGCTTCCTACAGCGCCACCATTTGGCCGATTGCTGTAAAAAGTAATAGCACGCGTCGCCACTGTAAGCTGAACACATTGATGTTTTTATTTTCATTTTCTCACTAAGTATGTAGGAGTTGAAAGGAACCGAAGTTTTGAGGAGAACTTGATATGCTTGCCTGATAGATAAACTAGAAAAATATTGTTCCTTCGAAACAATTGTGGGCTCGCTTCAAGCCAGAAAACAATGGCTATAAAAGGACAAAATGTCAAGATCGCAGGCAGTGCTCTCTTTGACGTTACTGACGTCAAAGATTGGTCCATTTTGTTCCAAAAATGTGTTGTGCAAAAGTTGACCCGCTGGTGGCGCTATAACAGGCCAATGTAAGAAGGGTGGTATCTGTTCCTTGACCTATTGGGAATGTGCTTGCAAGATTTCACGCACATTGCAGGCTGTGTTCATGATTTGAGGTGTGTTTGGCTTTGGCCACTTTATCGCTGCTTGCAGCTATATTTATTATTATTATTATTTATTTTGTGTGTGTGCACTTCATAGGCCTATTAGATAAAGGTCCTTAGATTGTGTGTAGAATGTTTCATGCAAATTGCAAAAAAAAATCCTAACGGGTTTAAGCGTTTCACACACTGCTCAAAATGATATAGCGCCCCCCTTTGGCCAATTGGAGTAAGATTGGTTTTAGTGATATTTGGACTAACACTCTACATCTTTGCCAAATGCCATGAACATGTTACTTTGCATGTATGATTTAGAGGCAGAAGAATAATTTGCATAAAACTGCAATATTCATTGAAATTATTTAAAAAAGCATGTTTCAATTTTAAAGAAATCCGATCTGACAGATCTTTAGATATCGGTCCAAAGTTCACGTAAAAAAAGTTTTGTGCACGTGGAGCGAAAATTCCAGAATAAAAGCGGGTTTACGCGTTTTACAAACTGCTCAAAATGGCGGAAAATTGAAGGGCGGAGCTTACTTAACAACAACACAGATGTCTTCCGCTCGAGTCAAAGCACACGTGTAACAAGTTGCATGTCTTCAAACGAAACGAGTCATGACTTATGCCCGTTTGAAGTTTGAATTTTCAAACGCTTCGTATAGCGCCCCCCTTTGGCCGATTGGAATAAAATTGGTTTCAGTGATACTTTGACTAACCCTCCACATCTTTGCCAAATGCCATGAACGTGTAACTTTGCATGTATGATTTAGAGACCGAAGAATAATTTGCATAAAACCGCAATATTGATTGAATTATTAAAAAATTATATTTCACTTTAAAAAAAATCTGGTTGATCAATCTCACCGTATTGGTCCAAAGTTCATGTGAAAAAAGTTTCGTGCGCGTAACAAAAAAAACCCAGGAGGAGATAGATTTTTACTGTTTTTCATATTATTCCGAATTGTGGGAGACCTAAAGGTCAGAGGTCAAAAGTTAGAGGGTAAAAGTTGTTCGGCATGAGGAGACGCATACGTGTATACAGGTTTCATGCCTGTATGTATAACACAGCATGAGCTATACCTGTTCAAAGATCGCACTTTCGAAGGCTTCCTACAGCGCCACCATTTGGCCGATTGCTGTATAAAGTAATAGCACACGTCGCCACTGTAAGCTGAACACATTGATGTTTTTATTTTCATTTTCTCACTAAGTATGTAGGAGTAGAAAGGAACCGAAAATCCCGTCTACTTACTAGATAAATAAACTAGAAAAATATTGTTCCTTCGAAACAATTGTGGGCTCGCTTCAAGCCAGAAAACAATGGCTATAAAAGTACAAAATGTCAAGATCGCAGGCAGTGCTCTCTTTGACGTTACTGACGTCAACGATTGGTCCATTTTGTTCCAAAAATGTGTTGTGCAAAAGTTGACCCGCTGGTGGCGCTATAACAGGCCAATGTGAGAAGGTTGGTATCTGTTCCTTGACCTATTGGGAATGTGCTTGCAAGATTTCACGCACATCCCAGGCTGTGTTCATGATTTGAGGTGTTTTTGGCTTTGGACACTTTATCGCTGCTTGCAGCTATATTTATTATTATTATTTTATATTTTTTTTGTGTGCACTTCATAGGCATGTTAGATAAAGGTCCTTAGATTGTGTGTAGAATGTTTCATGCAAATTGCAAAAAAAATCCTAGAATAAAAACGGGTTTAAGCGTTTTACAAACTGCTCAAAATTATATAGCGCCCCCCTTTGGCCATTTGGGGTAAGATTGGTTTCAGTGATATTTGAACTAACCCTCTACACTATTTTGTCATGAAAATGTGACTTTGCTTGTATGTTTTAGAGGCAGAAGAATAATTTGCATAAAAATGCAATATTGTTTGAATTATTTAAAAAAGCATGTTTCAATGTTAAAGAAATCCGATCTGACAGATCTTTAGATATCGGTCCAAAGTTCACGTAAAAAAAGTTTTGTGCACGTGACGCGAAAATTCCAGAATAAAAGCGGGTTCACGCGTTTTACAAACTGCTCAAAGTGGCGGAAAATCAAAGGGCGGAGCTTACTTAACAACGACACAGATGTCTTCCGCTTGAGTCAAAGCACGCGTGTAACAAGTTGCATGTCTTCAAACGAAACGAGTCATGACTTATGCCCGTTTGAAGTTTGAATTTTCAGACGCTTCGTATAGCGCCCCCCTTTGGCCGATTGGAATAAAATTGGTTTCAGTGATACCTTGACTAACCCTCTACATCTTTGCCAAATGCCATGAACGTGTAACTTTGCATGTATGATTTAGAGGCCGAAGAATAATTTGCATGAAACTGCAATATTTATTGAATTATTAAAAAATTATATTTCACTTAAAAAAAAATCTGGTTGATCAATCTGACCGTATTGGTCCAAAGTTCATGTGAAAAAAGTTTTGTGCGCGTATCGAAAAAAACCCAGGAGGAGATAGATTTTTACTGTTTTTCATATAATTCCGAATTGTGGGAGATCTAAAGGTCAGAGGTCAAAAGTCAGAGGCTAAAAGTTGTTCGGCATGAGGAGACGCATACGTGTATACAGGTTTCATGCCTGTACCTCAAACACAGCATGAGCTATACCTGTTCAAAGTTCGCACTTTCGAAGGCTTCGTGCAGCGCCACCATTTGGCCGATTGCTATAAAAAATAATAGCGCACTTCGCCACTGTAAACTGAACACATTGATGTTTTTATTTTCATTTTCTCACTAAGTATGTAGGAGTAGAAAGGAACCGAAGTTCCCGTCTACTGTCTGACTGACTGACTGATAGATAAACTAGAAAAATATTGTTCCTTCGAAACAATTGTGGGCTCGCTTCAAGCCAGAAAACAATGGCTATAAAAGCACAAAATGTCAAGATCGCAGGCAGTGCTCTCTTTGACGTTACTGACGTCAAAGATTGGTCCATTTTGTTCCAAAAATGTGTTGTGCAAAAGTTGACCCGCTGGTGGCGCTATAACAGGCCAATGTGAGAAGGTTGGTATCTGTTCCTTGACCTATTGGGAATGTGCTTGCAAGATTTCACGCACATCCCAGGCTGTGTTCATGATTTGAGGTGTTTTTGGCTTTGGCCACTTTATCGCTGCTTGCAGCTATATTTATTATTATTATTTTATAATTTTTTTGTGTGCACTTCATAGGCATGTTAGACAAAGGTCCTTAGATTGCGTGTAGAATGTTTCATGCAAATTGCAAAAAAAATCCTAGAATAAAAACGGGTTTAAGCGTTTTACAAACTGCTCAAAATTATATAGCGCCCCCCTTTGGCCATTTGGGGTAAGATTGGTTTCAGTGATATTTGAACTAACCCTCTACACTATTTTGTCATGAAAATGTGACTTTGCATGTATGTTTTAGAGGCAGAAGAATAATTTGCATAAAAATGCAATATTGTTTGAATTATTTAAAAAAGCATGTTTCAATGTTAAAGAAATCCGATCTGACAGATCTTTAGATATCGGTCCAAAGTTCACGTAAAAAAAGTTTTGTGCACGTGACGCGAAAATTCCAGAATAAAAGCGGGTTTACGCGTTTTACAAACTGCTCAAAATGGCGGAAAATTGAAGGGCGGAGCTTACTTAACAACGACACAGATGTCTTCCGCTTGAGTCAAAGCACGCATGTAACAAGTTGCATGTCTTCAAACGAAACGAGTCATGACTTATGCCCGTTTGAAGTTTGAATTTTCAAACGCTTCGTATAGCGCCCCCCTTTGGCCGATTGGAATAAAATTGGTTTCAGTGATACTTTGACTAACCCTCCACATCTTTGCCAAATGCCATGAACGTGTAACTTTGCATGTATGATTTAGAGGCCGAAGAATAATTTGCATAAAACCGCAATATTGATTGAATTATTAAAAAAATATATTTCACTTTAAAAAAAATCTGGTTGATCAATCTCACCGTATTGGTCCAAAGTTCATGTGAAAAAAGTTTCGTGCGCGTAACAAAAAAAACCCAGGAGGAGATAGATTTTTACTGTTTTTCATATTATTCCGAATTGTGGGAGACCTAAAGGTCAGAGGTCAAAAGTTAGAGGGTAAAAGTTGTTCGGCATGAGGAGACGCATACGTGTATACAGGTTTCATGCCTGTACCTCAAACACAGCATGAGCTATACCTGTTCAAAGTTCGCACTTTCGAAGGCTTCGTGCAGCGCCACCATTTGGCCGATTGCTATAAAAAATAATAGCGCACTTCGCCACTGTAAACTGAACACATTGATGTTTTTATTTTCATTTTCTCACTAAGTATGTAGGAGTAGAAAGGAACCGAAGTTCCCGTCTACTGTCTGACTGACTGATAGATAAACTAGAAAAATATTGTTCCTTCGAAACAATTGTGGGCTCGCTTCAAGCCAGAAAACAATGGCTATAAAAGTACAAAATGTCAAGATCGCAGGCAGTGCTCTCTTTGACGTTACTGACGTCAAAGATTGGTCCGTTTTGTTCCAAAAATGTGTTGTGCAAAAGTTGACCCGCTGGTGGCGCTATAACAGGCCAATGTAAGAAGGGTGGTATCTGTTCCTTGACCTATTGGGAATGTGCTTGCAAAATTTCACGCACATTGCAGGCTGTGTTCATGATTTGAGGTGTTTTTGGCTTTGGCCACTTTATCGCTGCTTGCAGCTATATTCATTATTATTATTTTTTTGTGTGTGTGCACTTCATAGGCATATTAGATAAAGGTCCTTAGATTGTGTGTAGAATGTTTCATGCAAATTGCAAAAAAAAAATCCTAACGGGTTTAAGCGTTTCACAAACTGCTCAAAATGATATAGCGCCCCCCTTTGGCCAATTGGGGTAAGATTGGTTTTAGTGATATTTGGACTAACACTCTACGTCTTTGCCAAATGCCATGAACATGTTACTTTGCATGTATGATTTAGAGGCAGAAGAATAATTTGCATAAAACTGCAATATTCATTGAATTTATTTAAAAAAGCATGTTTCAATTTTAAAGAAATCCGATCTGACAGATCTTTAGATATCGGTCCAAAGTTCACGTAAAAAACGTTTTGTGCACGTGGAGCGAAAATTCCAGAATAAAAGCGGGTTTACGCGTTTTACAAACTGCTCAATATGGCGGAAAATCGAAGGGCGGAGCTTACTTAACAACGACACAGATGTCTTCCGCTCGAGTCAAAGCACGCGTGTAACAAGTTGCATGTCTTCAAACAAAACGAGTCATGACTTATGCCCGTTTGAAGTTTGAATTTTCAAACGCTTCGTATAGCGCCCCCCTTTGGCCGATTGGAATAAAATTGGTTTCAGTGATACTTTGACTAACCCTCCACATCTTTGCCAAATGCCATGAATGTGTAACTTTGCATGTATGATTTAGAGGCCGAAGAATAATTTGCATAAAACCGCAATATTGATGGAATTATTAAAAAATTATATTTCACTTTAAAAAAAATCTGGTTGATCAATCTGACCGTATTGGTCCAAAGTTCATGTGAAAAAAGTTTTGTACGCTTAACGCAAAAATTCCAGGAGGAGATAGATTTTTACTGTTTATCATATAATTCCAAATTGTGGGAGATCTAAAGGTCAGAGGTCAAAAGTCAGAGGCTAAAAGTTGTTCGGCATGAGGAGACGCATACGTGTATACAGGTTTCATGCCTGTACCTCAAACACAGCATGAGCTATACCTGTTCAAAGTTCGCACTTTCGAAGGCTTCCTACAGCGCCACCATTTGGCCGATTGCTGTAAAAAGTAATAGCGCACTTCGCCACTGTAAACTGAACACATTGATGTTTTTATTTTCATTTTCTCACTAAGTATGTAGGAGTAGAAAGGAACCGAAGTTCCCGTCTACTGTCTGACTGACTGATAGATAAATAATGACAATATCTAAAGTGTGCTCGCCTTATAGGCGAGCCCACAATAATGACAATATCTAAAGTGTGCTCGCCTTATAGGCGAGCCCACAACTAGAAAAATATTGTTCCTTCGAAACAATTGTGGGCTCGCTTCAAGCCAGAAAACAATGGCTATAAAAGCACAAAATGTCAAGATCGCAGGCAGTGCTCTCTTTGACGTTACTGACGTCAACGATTGGTCCATTTTGTTCCAAAAATGTGTTGTGCAAAAGTTGACCCGCTGGTGGCGCTATAACAGGCCAATGTGAGAAGGGTGGTATCTGTTCCTTGAATGTGCTTGCAAGATTTCACGGACATTGCAGGCTGTGTTCATGATTTGAGGTGTTTTTGGCTTTGGCCACTTTATCGCTGCTTGCAGCTATATTCATTATTATTATTTTTTTGTGTGTGTGTGCACTTCATAGGCATATTAGATAAAGGTCCTTAGATTGTGTGCAGAATGTTTCATGCAAATTGCAAAAAAAAATCCTAACGGGTTTAAGCGTTTCACAAACTGCTCAAAATGATATAGCGCCCCCCTTTGGCCAATTGGGGTAAGATTGGTTTTAGTGATATTTGGACTAACACTCTACATCTTTGCCAAATGCCATGAACATGTTACTTTGCATGTATGATTTAGAGGCAGAAGAATAATTTGCATAAAACTGCAATATTCATTGAATTTATTTAAATAAGCATGTTTCAATTTTAAAGAAATCCGATCTGACAGATCTTTAGATATCGGTCCAAAGTTCACGTAAAAAAAGTTTTGTGCACGTGGAGCGAAAATTCCAGAATAAAAGCGGGTTTACGCGTTTTACAAACTGCTCAATATGGCGGAAAATCGAAGGGCGGAGCTTACTTAACAACGACACAGATGTCTTCCGCTCGAGTCAAAGCACGCGTGTAACAAGTTGCATGTCTTCAAACGAAACGAGTCATGACTTATGCCCGTTTGAAGTTTGAATTTTCAAACGCTTCGTATAGCGCCCCCCTTTGGCCGATTGGAATAAAATTGGTTTCAGTGATACTTTGACTAACCCTCCACATCTTTGCCAAATGCCATGAATGTGTGACTTTGCATGTATGATTTAGAGGCCGAAGAATAATTTGCATAAAACCGCAATATTGATTGAATTATTAAAAAATTATATTTCACTTTAAAAAAAATCTGGTTGATCAATCTGACCGTATTGGTCCAAAGTTCATGTGAAAAAAGTTTTGTGCGCGTAACGCAAAAATCCCAGGAGGAGATAGATTTTTACTGTTTTTTATATAATTCAAAATTCTGGGGGATCTAAAGGTCAGAGGTCAAAAGTCAGAGCATAAAAGTTGTTCGGCATGAGGAGACGCATACGTGTATACAGGTTTCATGACTGTACGTATAACAGAGCAAGAGCTCTATCTGTTCAAAGTTCGCACTTTCGAAGGCTTCCTACAGCGCCACCATTTGGCCGATTGCTGTAAAAAATAATAGCACACTTCGCCACTGTAAGCTGAACACATTGATGTTTTTATTTTCATTTTCTGTATAAGTATGTAGGAGTAGAAAGGAACCGAAGTTTTGAGGAGAACTTGATATGACGGTTAGATATTGTCACTAGAAAAATATTGTTCCTTCGAAACAATTGTGGGCTCGCTTCAAGCCGGAAAACAATGGCTATAAAAGCACAAAATGTCAAGATCGCAGGCAGTGCTCTCTTTGACGTTACTGACGTCAAAGATTGGTCCATTTTGTTCCAAAAATGTGTTGTGCAAAAGTTGACCCGCTGGTGGCGCTATAACAGGCCAATGTGAGAAGGTTGGTATCTGTTCCTTGACCTATTGGGAATGTGCTTGCAAGATTTCACGCACATCCCAGGCTGTGTTCATGATTTGAGGTGTTTTTGGCTTTGGACACTTTATCGCTGCTTGCAGCTATATTTATTATTATTATTTTATAATTTTTTGTGTGCACTTCATAGGCATGTTAGATAAAGGTCCTTAGATTGCGTGTAGAATGTTTCATGCAAATTGCAAAAAAAATCCTAGAATAAAAACGGGTTTAAGCGTTTTACAAACTGCTCAAAATTATATAGCGCCCCCCTTTGGCCATTTGGGGTAAGATTGGTTTCAGTGATATTTGAACTAACCCTCTACACTATTTTGTCATGAAAATGTGACTTTGCTTGTATGTTTTAGAGGCAGAAGAATAATTTGCATAAAAATGCAATATTGTTTGAATTATTTAAAAAAGCATGTTTCAATGTTAAAGAAATCCGATCTGACAGATCTTTAGATATCGGTCCAAAGTTCATGTAAAAAAATGTTTTGTGCACGTGACGCGAAAATTCCAGAATAAAAGCGGGTTTACGCGTTTTACAAACTGCTCAAAATGGCGGAAAATCGAAGGGCGGAGCTTACTTAAAAACGACACAGATGTCTTCCGCTCGAGTCAAAGCACGCGTGTAACAAGTTGCATGTCTTCAAATGAAACGAGTCATGACTTATGCCCGTTTGAAGTTTGAATTTTCAAACGCTTCGTATAGCGCCCCCCTTTGGCCGATTGGAATAAAATTGGTTTCAGTGATACTTTGACTAACCCTCTACATCTTTGCCAAATGCCATGAACGTGTAACTTTGCATGTATGATTTAGAGACCGAAGAATAATTTGCATAAAACCGCAATATTGATTGAATTATTAAAAAATTATATTTCACTTTAAAAAAAATCTGGTTGATCAATCTCACCGTATTGGTCCAAAGTTCATGTGAAAAAAGTTTCGTGCGCGTAACAAAAAAAACCCAGGAGGAGATAGATTTTTACTGTTTTTCATATTATTCCGAATTGTGGGAGACCTAAAGGTCAGAGGTCAAAAGTTAGAGGGTAAAAGTTGTTCGGCATGAGGAGACGCATACGTGTATACAGGTTTCATGCCTGTACCTCAAACACAGCATGAGCTATACCTGTTCAAAGATCGCACTTTCGAAGGCTTCCTACAGCGCCACCATTTGGCCGATTGCTATAAAAAATAATAGCGCACTTCGCCACTGTAAACTGAACACATTGATGTTTTTATTTTCATTTTCTCACTAAGTATGTAGGAGTAGAAAGGAACCGAAGTTCCCGTCTACTGTCTGACTGACTGATAGATAAATAATGACAATATCTAAAGTGTGCTCGCCTTATAGGCGAGCCCACAACTAGAAAAATATTGTTCCTTCGAAACAATTGTGGGCTCGCTTCAAGCCAAAAAACTATGGCTATAATAGTACAAAATGTCAAGTTTGCAGGCAATAAAATGTAAATTTAATTACAATGCAGACAAGCAGAGTTATTACATGAACCTAACAGTATGGACAATCAAATCAACATAAAAATATAGCTGCAAGTAGTGGAAAAAACTGTGTTCTTGAACCTTTCATGACAATCAGATGCTGCATGTGTTATTTTAAGGCATTGTGTTCCAAAAATGTGTTATTCAAAAGTTGACCTGCTTGGTGGCCAATGTGAGAAGGGTGGCATCTGTTCCTTGACCTAGTGGGAATGTGCATGCAAAATGGAGGATGCTGAGACACAGGCTATACCATTCTTTTTTTTAAATGGAAACCAGTGAGGTACATGGCTGAAAAATGCAAGAGATCTGTAGAGACGGGTTTGTTATTGAACAACACTTTGTTTTAACCTTTGAGGGATATGAATAATTGTCCATCACATGGCATGTGCTATGTAACCAAAGCATGACGATACAAGTGCATAAAGTGACAAATGGAACATTTATTTTGCAACTCAATGCTGACTAAGTTGTGTGGGGCATATCTTCAACAACAGTAATATCTGCACATTATTAATTGGAGATTGTATTTCTTCCCTTCAAAAAGCAACCATATGATTTCCTTTAAAAGGTTATACACATCAACATACAGTCATGTCTCACAATGTACATCAACACTCAAATTAACATACTGGCGATTGTTACGTCCCCGTCTAGGGAAAAAAAGGGGATGTAACATGAATTGGGAGTGAAACCCGTTTTTATTCATAACTTAAGATATTTACATTATTTGAAATTGGAAAATACTACAAAATCATAAAGACACACGGAGCAAATCAGGGAAACAATCAAAACATACTAATACTAACCTTGAGTTATAAACTACTAACCTAAACACAAAATAAAAGTTACAACAGAACCCTAATGCTTACCTGCTCTACTATAAACTACCAAAATAGGAGAAAATACAAAACGCAGGCTTCCGTGGCCGTGAACATGTTAACTTAAGTTATCATTAATGTCCTTAGACTGTGTGCAAAACTTTATGGGAGGACAACACTTAAATTATTTAGCCAATTGTGTTGGATCACAAACTGAAGCTCAGAGCAGAGGGAGGTTATTCAGGCAAAGTTTTTCTTCAGGAAGTTGATAGGCCCGTTGGAGGAGGAATCATGGGACGTGACCTCAGAGTTATCTTTGAGCTCATGTTTGATCTGATTGGCCAGCTGCTTGCCTAGCTCGACCCTATGGGAAGGGAAGACAACAACTTAGTCAACCAACCCAAAAAAACACATTTCAAATGTTGAACAAAAATATTTTTTTAATATAATGCATCAGAGTAGAAGACAGGGTGTGTTAATATCACAGTACCTTGATGAATGAGCTGATAGAAGGCATGCTGTCCATTGGTCCTTGGCTCTCCCCAGACGATCGGTCCAGTGTGGTATGGGACATGGGTTCCACTTTTGCTGATATTCTTCCTGTTAAATTCCATGTCACCCTGTGGACCACAAGCAACGATCACAATCAGACGCAATGCAGCTTCTCTATCTCTGCCATCCTGACAGCAACCAGGCTTTCCTGATTTCAACCAGGTCAACGCTGCAGGGGGCCTAACACTTACAGTAAAACTTTGTGTCTGACTCTGAACTTTAGATACAGATGCTACTTGTTCACTCACACAAAACACACTGTGTACAGTATATTGCATGTATACAGTATGTGCACATGATGCAACTATAAGCCATACTGCCTGTCTGAAAGACTCTGAAGAAGTCTGTTTAGTGGAGTTACCTTAATAAACAGGTGTTTCATGCAAAACATGTTTTTTCCGCAAAGAATATCTAAAAAATTACTTTTTATAAAAAAAGTTGAATTGTTGATCAGGCAGTTGACTGGCAGAAAATGAGTTAGCCTATATGGAACCAAGAAAGTCAGTCGGATCAGCAGACAAAAAGAAAGCCTCAAATCCCTATGGAATAACATGATCATCAATATGATGTCATAGTACTGTTGTCATAGACTGGCCTGTACTTACAACTCAGTACATATAACCTGTTGTACCAACAGATGTTATTCCCCAGCTCCTGTCTTCCCATGATCATCAATATGATGTCATAGTACTGTTGTCATAGACTGGCCTGTACTTACAACTCAGTACATATAACCTGTTGTACCAACAGATGTTATTCCCCAGCTCCTGTCTTCCATCTTTCAGTCCCTCTGCCTCTCAACCCTTTTGTTCAGCGTTTCAGTCTCTGTGTGACTGACCTGCTGGAAGTTGGCAGCAAAGCGGTGCATATACTGGTCGTAGGGCAGCATGGTGTGGGTCTCAGCCTGGAAGAAGTTGATGTACCAGACTCCCAGCACAGCCAGAAGCACCGGAAGATTCTTTTCCAGAGGCGTGTTACGGAAATGATCCTGAGGTGGAATTAGGGAAAGAAAAAACATACAACTTATTTTTACAGTGGTGACACAATGGGCAGAAGGTACAGAGTGAGGAGATGACACAGAGCATATCTATGTTCCCAAGGCCCACCCTAACCCTACTCTAATGCGAATAGGACCCTGTTAGGAATGACTTCCCAACAGCAGAAACACTAACCTCCAGCTCTTTGCGGGCCTTGTCTGAGGTCTTCCCCTTCATCAGCGATTCTGTCTGGGCCAGAAAGTTGGCCACCAGGATCTGAACAACCAAAGAAAGAGTCAGGACAGACTATTAATTTGAACCATTTAGAAAGAGATGCTTACAGTTTGTTTAGTTGCCCACGGGCACTGGATTACAACAGATGAATAAAGGAGACAGAGGTACAGTACATGTTCTCACATTCAAAATGGTCAGATATCTTCTGCAAATAATGATTAAAAACTATGAGAACCGTTATTGGGTCACTGGGGAGGGTACCTTAATTGTGATGAAGGTTGCCCCTGATTGGGTTCTGTGACTGGGCAGGAATGAGGAAGTTGGCAGGAATCATTCTGGTGCCTAGTTGGATAACACATGAGTTGAACTGGTCAAAGATAGGAAAAGTGACATTTACAAAGGTCCTCAGGAATTTACAGCAGTGGCCAGCAAGTAAATCTGACCTCAGGCCAGTTCTTTTCTACTGCAGAAACATCATAAACTATCTGCTCAAAGTTCTTCCTCCAGACCAAATATGCCAACAGGGCAAGGGAACAATCTGTTAAAAGATCCACTACTTACCAACCAGAACTCCAAGCATAAAGGGACTCAGTTTCTTGAAAATAATTGAGTTGCTTGGTTTGTTCCCTTGGAAGACCTAATGTTGGACAGGGATGAAAAGAACATAACATAATTCAAAATTGGTATTGAACAAAACAGCAATCTACAGTGAGGTTTAAATAAGCAGACAAGTTAATGTCCATTGGGATATTAACCTCTGTAAAATTTAAGAGTTGAGTCTGGCAAGCTTAAAGGGATATTTTACTTTCAAAACAACTAAAATGTCAGGAGAGACTATTAATTTGAACCATTTAGAAAGAGACGCTTACAGTTTGTTCAGTTGCCCACAGGCACTGGATTACAACAGATGAATAAAGCAGACTGAAGTACAGTACATGTTTTCACATTCAAAATGATCAGATATCTTCTGCAAATAATGATTAAAAACTATGAGAACCGTTATTGGGTCACTGGGGAGAGTACCTTGTGATGAAGGTTGTCCCTGATGGGGTTCTGTGACTGGGCAGGAATGAGGAAGTCGGCAGGAATCATTCTGGTGTCTGGTTGGGTAACACAGAAGTTGAACTGGTCAAAGATAACACAAAGGAAAAGTGACATTCATGAAGGTCCTCAGGAATTAACAACAGAGGTCAGCTAGTAAATCTCACCTCAGGCCAATTCTTTTCTAAGCCATTAATTAGATGGCACACAATCAATGGCTAATTTAGGAACTAGAACAAACCATCTTATATACAACTATATTGCTACAACAATTGACTCACGTCTTTAGCCACCTGGAGGAACCAATCCCACGCAGACTCAGCGTTGATGATGGTCTCTTGGGTGATGATGTCTAAAAAAGGTTGATAAACTGATATTAATGCCCGGTGAGTAGGTTGGTGCCTTGCATGGTTTCCTCCACCTCCGGTGTATGAATGTGTGTGTGAATGGGTGAATGTAATGCAATCTATGTAAAGTGCCTTGGATTAAAGTGCTATATAAATGCACCATTTACCATTTACCACCCATAAGCCGTTTACTATATGTGCACGTCAACACAACTTCTTTGTCAGACTGGCATCATCATCCAAGACCAGATCATTTATACTTTTGATGTATGTAGGGATTGTAGGCATATGGCAAAGTGCATTGTTTTCACAATAATTAGGTTTGCATATTGTTCTTAATTTTCTACTGTATAGACTGTTAAAATGCTGACTTTAGAACATTACATAGTTTTATAATATAACATGTCTATTGGTTCACATTTGAACTGATACAGTTCAAGTATATTTACCAGTGTTGGCAGCAGGCAGTCCATACACTGATGATTTATCTCGGAACGGCCATGGCAACAGACTTCATTATGGCAATATATTTATTGAAAAGGCCCACTTCAACAGGATTGAGCCTATAAAAGACGAACATACATACTACACACACACACACACACACACACACACACACACACACACACACACACACACACACACACACACACACACACACACACACACACACACACACACACACACACACACACACACACACACACACACACACACACACACACACACAATGAGGCGTTGTGAGCATGTAAGATTGGCAATTTTCACAATTTCTGCCTCTATATATTTGACAATTTGGACAATGTTAAATTTGTCATTTTAGAGGTATTAAAAAGTCCTTCAATTTGCAGTTTAGAAATGTTGAGTGGGAAAACAATGTTTCACATAGATTCATAAGATTTTTTTATGAATCTATGTGACCCCCCCCCCCAAATAATGGGGGGTCGTGTGTGATGTGATGATGTCATCAAACGATAAAATCGACATCAACTCAACTTTTTACAGAGTCGAGTTGACTTCACCAGTTGTTAAAGGACAACTTTGTTTTTTTACAACAAGGGTTCATATTTTAGATTGTAATTAGAGAAAAGAAAAAGTGAATGTTAAAATGTTTTCATTTGCTTCGTTCTATTGTTTTAGAGATTCTTATTTCAGTGTTTGGGGCATGGACGTGTTGGAGTAAATATGTCATTTTACACAGAATAAGCCCATTCCCAAGATACAACACAACCTTTCATGGTTGGATGTGACTTATGGGGGCTAGAAGTGTTACTGTAAATAGCAATAAAGATACTGCTGGCTTATTGTGTCTAAAAATACATATTTAGCCACTTGTACGCATGCCCCCATGCGTACGCATGCCCCACATTTCAGCCCGGTAAACGTGATAAAACAATAGAACAAAGCAAATGAAAACATTTTAACATTAACTTTTTCTTTTCTCTAATTACAATCTAAAATATGAACCCTTGTTGTAAAAAACCAAAGTTGTCCTTTAATGCAACACACACTCAGTGAAATCAACTACAATTATAAAAACACAATCACAATTGGGTAGGGCCTATATGGTCAGATGCTTCATGATTTAGTGAATCCAGAAGGATACTTACAGTTCAAGAGTTGCAGGCGAACTTTGCACAGGAAGGTCTTTCAGGTTGCTCAGTCAAGCAGTGCCTGAAATTAGGTTTAAAATACATTAAAATACATTAAAATGGTTTGGGTGAGTCGTATCATTGGTATATTTGTTACATTGAAAGTTTCTTTGATGTATTTTTGGGCTCATTTGACTGTTAGTGTGTGGCATTCCTGGTTATTCGTAAGGTCCTTTTTTCCTGTTAACTTACAGCGATGTTCCACAGTGATGTTCCACAGTGATGTTCCACATGTCATCATTGTTGCCTATCTTCAACTTGAAACTAGTATGATTGTCTGTCTGTGGGTTTGGTCATTTGTGTGTCCTCAGGTGGCTGGTGAGGCCGGCCCTTGATTTACATGTTTTGTTGCAATGGGGACATATGTGAGCAGTTGTCCTGATAGTGGCAGTTTGAGGAGTTTTGGTGTCCTGATAGTGGCAGTTTGAGGAGTTTTGGTGTCGGATCCTAGTGGCCTTCTCTTGGTCTTATTTGCTTCATGATGTTGAACCAGGGTGCTTTCAACAGACACTTTAGAAGTTATTACACAGTACACAGGATTGTGGTAACTATAGTATGTTTGTAATATTCCTGACTGGATAACTTGACACTGTAAGGTCTTTCAAGTTGCTCGGGCAAGCAGTGCCTGAAATTAGGTGCTTTCAAACATGGTTTAAAATACATTAAAATACATTAAAATAGTTTGGGTGAGTGGTATATTGAAAGTTTCTTTGATGTATTTTTGGGCTTGTTTGACTGTGTGGCATTCCTGGTTATTCATCGATATTCTTCAGGGCTTCATCATTTTTCTTTTTTAGGTGACAGAAATACTGTTAGAGCTTCTTTTTTCCCTGTTACTCTACAGCAGTTTTACACAGTGATGTTCCACATGTCATCATTTTTGCCAATCTTCAACTTGAAACTACTATGATCGTTTGTCTGTGGGTTTGGTCATTTGTGTGTCCTAAGGTGGCTGATGAGGCCGGCCCTTGATTTACATGTTTTGTTACAATGGGGACATATGTGAGCAGTTGTCTTGATAGTAGCAGTTGGAGGAGTTTTGGTGTCGGATCCTAGTGGCTTTCTCTTTGTCTTATTTGCTTCATGATGTTGAACCAGGGTGCTTTCAACAGAAACATTAGAAGTTATTACACAGTACACAGGATTGTGGTAACTATAGTATGTTTGTAATATTCCTGACTGGATACAATTCTGTGGTTGAGAGATGAAAATGTGGTCCAACAGTGTGTTCTTTTCAGTGGTTGCACTTGTGATTACTTGTACATATCCTCTGGATTCAAAAACATCAAATATTGGATGTGGTGTGCTGGACAAAAGGTTTTCATTAAAGTCTCCGCACACAATGATTGGGTGATGATCCATGATTTCTAAAGACCCCAAAAGGTTTTTCAGATTCGAGATGAATGAGTCAACATTGTAGGTTGGAGGTCTGTACACAGCAGCAATCAGTGCATTGAGTGGGGCTTCAACTTTGACAACCATGAACTCCAAGTCAGTTACGTTATGTATATATTGCTTTTCACAGGCTTGAATGTGTGTTTTTACATATATAGCAACTCCACCACCGTTTAGATTGGCCATGCAAGAATCGTTGGTGTAAGAAACGTGTCGGTTACGTTTGAACATACTGTATCCTTCTAAATGGAGACTGTCAGCAACAAATGATCCTTGCAGGTGAGTTTCTGTAAGACATAACACGTCTGCTAGACACAGCTCATGATGACACTTTATATCATTGATATGAGGTGCAAGTCCTTCGGTGTTGTGATGGATGACGCTGAGTGTGTCAGGCCTGTTCAGAGTTTGTGTGCTGTGAGCAAGTGGCATTATGTCATCAAAGCTGACTTGTGTCATGCTCTCGAGGGCTGCAGTGATTTCAGGTTTGGAGTAGATTTTACTCTCATCCATATCAATTATGTGCAATCCACTGAGAGAGTTTACTCTACTGAGGGCTACGTAAGCCATACCAGCTTCAAAAATGTGTTTTAGTGACACTACAGCAGTTGGGGTTGTCCTGCCCTGAACCTTGTGTATTGTACATGCAAATGCAAGCCTCATGGGAAACTGTCTGCGTATCACTCCTTGCTTCAAACGATCTTCTACTCTTTCTATGTACACAATATCATCGAGTCCTCCAGAAGCTTTACCACGGTGCCTCTGTCCTGCATTTTTGTTGTCCAACTGAAGACCAATCATTTGTGTATACATAGCCCCATCTTTTTCACAAGTCACAATTCTGGCAATTTTACCAAATGTACCATTCACGAGTCCATCGTCCACATCAATGTTTCTGGTGAGCATAGCAGGAGCACCTAGAGCAACTTGTAGTGTGTCTGGTAGGTCTGGTTTTTTTCCTTCACATGGTTTAGCTTGTCTGACCATTCTTCCTTGTTGCTTTTTATAGTCATCTGCATCAATGTTTGTGATGTCAGAATGAATCAGCTTTAAAATGTCTTTGTTGTGCTTATCTACCTCTGGAT
The DNA here is from genome assembly GCF_963921795.1 of Nannobrachium achirus. Lineage (NCBI taxonomy): Eukaryota > Metazoa > Chordata > Actinopteri > Myctophiformes > Myctophidae > Nannobrachium > Nannobrachium achirus. The sequence continues at coordinate 6,225 of NW_027664520.1, read as the reverse complement.
TGGTACCAAAAATGTGAAGTACATCCTTTGGGCAAAGTGCTGGTTCAGTGATGGCCTGTGAAAGCAAAGCACGGTCTGCTTCAGTCAAGGCTTCTGACTTTTGTTTGACACGGATCCTGTTCAATGTCTCTGCATAAGCGAGATCATCCTTCTGACGCATTATCTCTGTCAATGTGATCATCGTAAAATGGTCGCGCCAACGGTCGATCTCACATGGTTCGTATAGACAGAGAAGTTTTTGTCTAACTGGTGGTAGCTGATAGAAATCTCCAACAGCAAGTACTGACATTCCTCCAAAAGGCTTTCTAATTCCTTTGACTTGTCTTAGTCTTTCATCTACGTAGGCAAAAAGATTCTTTGAAATCATGGATATTTCATCAATGACAATAATTTCAGCATTTGAGAGCTCTGCTCTCACTTCATCCAGTTTGTTGCCAAGGCCAATGTATGGAATCACTAGAAATTTCGGTAGCTTAAGGATGGAATGCAGAGTTTTTCCAGAAATATTGAAAGCTGCGGTACCAGTAAAAGCGGTTAACAGCACAGTAGGCTTCGATATATCAGTTTCCTCAAAATTTCTCGGGAGTTTGCGTAGTATCTTGGATGCCTCCGAGTAGATACACTTGATGAGATGTGACTTCCCTGTTCCAGCACCACCGTTTATATACAAAAGAAACTGCTTTGCTTCGAGGCCACAAACACGCTTTATGCACCAGTCTCTAATGGTGTAGAATATGGACACCTGCTTTTGGTTCAGACTTTGATACATTTGGCGTAACACTACAGGATCTATCTGAAGTGCCTCCATTGGTGCGGTTCCTGTTACAGTCTGATTACTATACTCTGGGATATCATCTTGTTCATGTCCGTCATCCAAATGTTCGGCTTCACGTTCTGCAATGCATTCCAACCTAACCAGTTCAGATTCAGGAGCCAGATTACACCATTCATCTCTCATGGGCCCGTTCTTCTCAAATTCCTCAATGGCACTCTCAATCTCTTGACTGTACTTCTCATATTTGGATTTGTTTTGACTGACAATCTCAGACACAAACTGGACACAGTCTGAACCTGGTAGCTGAACACTGGCACTAGTCAAGAAGGACTGGTATGTTGGGAAGTGTTGACTTTTCAATTGTGACTTTCCGCGGTGTGGGAGATACAGTTTAAGTAGTGTGCCACAAAATTCCTCAGGATTCTTTTTCTGTGAGACACTGTAATATCTAATGACTGCAGGTTTCCCTTTTGATCTCTTCTGAATGAATCCCATCTTATTAAGTAGGGGTAGAACACCTTCACCCTTTTTCTGAGTACCATAGACAACCCTGCAAGTGGAAGCAAAATCAGCCAAGCACATTTCCTCAAAGTCTGGTCTTTCAGGTCTAGCATAGTATTTTTCTGTCAACCCAGTCATCCACACATCTTCTGAGTCTGGTGTTTTGCTCTCCAAGCGTGAAAGAGGATAACTCATTTTCAGTCTATTGTCATCAGTTGGTATGAATAAGACTTTGCGTGAACACTTTTTCATTTTTATACCGCATACACGGGTTACACACTCCTGTGCACTAACTTCTCTCTTTTTTGTATAGGCCTGCATGACTTGTCTCATTTCTCCAAGTTCGCTCATGTTGATGCCATCTTGGTGTGAGTTTTCAATCATTGCTTTGAGATATTCGCTCATTCCATGCTCAGCCTTGGTGATGTAGGCTGTGATGTACATAACCACAGAGTAACCGTTAAGAATGTACTGAAGATCCATATTGGCATCCCAAGCATCAAGTAGATCACGATTGTATGCGTTTATCATGCAGTCCTTTGGATCACGTTTCAGTATAACCTGGTTGGAGTTGGTCAGTACCTCAAGGGATTCTGTATACTCTTGCCAGCTTAAATTGCATTTATCCAGTATCTGTGATAAATCCATAGATGCAATTTGAGGGTCGTTAAGCAACTCGATCATCGGTTTAAGCTTCTTCTTAGCAGTATTCAATACTTCCAGATTATCAGTCAGTGAAGGTCTCGTTATCGTGGTTTTACTGGCAGGGGGTTTAGGAAATCCAAATCGGCAGCCGGGTTTGTTGTTTTTGCGACACGACTTGGAGTGATTTCTGCTGTGGGTCTGAAGCTGTGTAACCTTTCTGTACAGTTCTGGTTCGGTATTTGGGTCAGGCAATTGAGCCGTTATGTACTTGTCAATAAACTCACAGACCTTCTCATAAGGGTCCTCATCATACACAGGTGCTCCATCTATCCATAATATAGAGTGTATGTGAGGTGAACCACGATTTTGATATTCTAACCGATAAAAGTGATCAACAACATTGCCAATTGGCTCTGCATCAGACAGCATCAGTCTGTATATTTCCTGAACACGTTTATCAAACATGCGCATTGTTGTGACCGGATTGCTTCTTAATATTTCACACTTTGTAGTCCAATCAAGTTCTTCAAAATTAACCTCTTCACCTTCTTGTCTCTTAATTGCTTTAATCACCTCAGGCCATCGCATCTCAGCAGCAGAAAATGTACCAAAATAGGTTGGCTTCCCTAATTGTCTGATCATAGCAAACAGATCTTTGGTAGTTTTCTCCCAATATGCTGGGGTCCCTCTCAGTGGCTGCATGAATCTGATAGCGTCTCTGTACCGCACTAGTCTCTGAACCTCAAGTTTGTCTCGCAGCATTCTGGAGGTTATTTTGCGTCCATCTCGTGTGACAGGCTTTCCTTTACGCAGTTGTATTGTCATACTGGAAGTGGCTAAGTGTATTTCCGTTACCATTTGTGCAAAGAACAAGTAATTTGTGTCTCTGGCAAAACGTGCATCTACATGCATAAGTCTTGACTTGAAATAACTGCTGGGTGATAACCTTTTGGGTCTTTCATCGTCAAATGCGTTTTGACCAGTGGGGAATTGAACAGGGAATGCAGAACATTCGAGCTTAGGTGTTTTGAAAAAGCTGACTGGTTTATTACCTTCAGCAGGTGCAACACTATAAATTCCTTCACTATAAGTTAATAACTCATCTGCAATGTCAGATGGTTGTAGACATGATTCTAGGACAATGCCACCAGTTGGCTGATCACCGTCTTGTTCTGCATCTTCTGACTGGTCCTGTTTGTGGGTGTCATCACGTGTTAGAATATGTTGTTCCTCATCTGCAAGGCCATTTTGTGTCTGATTCAGTGCATTGAGCTCACACTGGTCAATGTCCATCCAGTCATCTTCATCATAGTCATCTTCCATGATTTCATCAACTTGGTTGTCTTCTTCCTCATTAATTGTTGGGTCGCATAATTCAGCCTCATCTCTGATAGTGACGACCTCATATATGGGATTTATGTTTTTAAGAGTGTGTAAGGCCCGCACAAGTTTTGTCCAACTGACAGTCTGGAACAGTTGATGTCCTTTGAAACACAATCGTCTCTTCAACTTGATTCTCAGGACTTGAGATTCACTTCTAAGTCTGGGTAAGATATTTACTGTTGCTTCTACTTCAGATGGCACACAGACTACATTACCACATATTGCTCTCTGTTGGCCTTTGGGAAGCGCAATGATTTTAGCAAACGCTATGTGCTTTGATATGAGGTGCCGCTCCAATATGTTAAGATCAAACAATTCAGGAGGAATTGGTGCTAGCTCCAAATTATTAGCCTCAGCAAGTGGGGGCATACTTCCTCTTTCAAGATATCGATGGCATGTGGGACAAATCCATTCCTTCCTCCTCTCATTAGGTACTTTGCACTGTTGTGGATCTCTGCATTTATCATTACAAACATGAACATACTTTCCTGTCAAGCAAGCAGACACTACATGTGGATTTTTTACGTATTTTGTCCTAATGCATTTTCGTACTTGATTTGGAAACAGTGCTCTAAGGCAGACAGTGCAAACATGAGTGGGGCCCTTTTTTATCTGTAATCGAAAGTAATCTATAGCTTTTTTAATTTCTGAATTTCTGTCTTCTGTTTCTGTCTGTTGAGTCAATGGTTCTGTTTGAATCAAATATGTTTCTTTTAAAGGCTCTTCTGGCTGAATAGTTTGTTTACGTTGTATATTATTCCTTCTGTATCCAATTTTGATTTTCATTGCACACCTAATTTTATGAATCATTCTAAATGCACGGTCATGTCTGTAGTTGTTTTTCATGAGTCTTGCCATTAATTTATTGTGTTTCAGTCTGAATACAGGGTCATTTGCCAAACGCCTAGCAACATAAATCTTCATGTGTTGATTGTGTTTCAGTCTGAATACAGGGTCATTTGCCAAACGCCTAGCAACATAAGTCTTCATGTTTTGATTGCGTTTCAGTCTGAATACAGGGTCATTTGCCAAACGACTAGCAACATAAGTCTTCGTGTTTTGATTGCGTTTCAGTCTGAATACAGGGTCATTTGCCAAATGACTAGCAACATAAGTCTTCGTGTTTTGATTGCGTTTCAGTCTGAATACAGGGTCATTTGCAATTCGTTTCTTCAGGTAGGACTTTTCTGTTTCTTTGAAGTCAGCATCTTGTCTGCGCCTCTTGGTTATGTAGGACCTTTTCTGTTCTTGTCTTTTGTCTGCTTCCATTTGTGATTTAGCTTTTAGTTTGATGTCATTGTGTGATTCCATAGCTTCATTTTCAGAAAACATTGCTCTTCTCTTTAGTTTTCTCTTTCGCTCTTTGGAATATCTAGATGTGTTCAACATTTCTTTGTTGAGGTTTTGCATCTCTGACGTATCCAATTGTGCATTTGTTTCCATCATGTTCATGTTTGATCCATTGCAAGTAGTGTCATGTGTGGATAACAAGATTATGTTTGACAAACTGGGTACATCGGTTTTAGCTTTGATGGCAACCTCCTGCTCACACATTGGTTCAACATCAATGTCAACATTATGTTGTTGTGACATGTCTTCCAGGTAAGGTATGTCCTCACTGTGAAATTCGACAGGCATCAGCTCATAATGGCATGACTGTGGTGTTTCAAAGATTCTTTGAATTTCAATGATATGATTGTACATATCAGACAACTGTGGGAAAATACGCATTACAGCTGTTCCATGTCCACCTATGAAATGGGGTAGTCCATTAGGTTGTCTCGAGTGTGGGTCAAATAAACCAAATTTACCTGATCTGTTCCTGAAAATGGCAATCGCTAAACCGCTCATTACCAGCAAAGCATATTTCACCTCAGATAACAAACAGGTGAGTCCTGATTGTAGATCCAGGTATTCATTTATAGCACCAGATTCAGGTTCTCCTAATGTGCCATACCTTGAATTCTTGGTCATGTGGTATTGATGTTTATCTGCACAAACTCTGTCTGGGAGCTCATCAGTTGCCAAATGACCAGGAGCAGGTGCTTTCTCAACTTTCTTTCCTTCCCATTTCTTTTCAGCAAACTTTCTCAGGCTCTCATTATAGATGTCATTATACATTGCATCGCCTCTATCCAATACACGATTAAGGTCTGCACTTGTGAGGGCTCCTTTCTCATGAAGAAATGCCAGGAAAATTAAAGAATTACAGAGACATTGCTTATTCCTGGAACGTGTATGGTATTTCACTGCATTTTGACTGTATGATGCGGTAACACTTATCACACCAGATTGATTGATTGATTCATCATTGTGGTATCGGTAATTATCCAAGTGATCCTGATATACTTGATCCATTTTATATCCGTCACATTCTTTGTCATTTTGTGTCATTTGACAATCCTTGAATATTTCATTTTTCTGTATTTTTCTTGATTGCGTTGTCATTTTTTCTCCTGCTGTATTTTTACACATCCCTGCACAACAAAATGGGTCATCCTTTCTCTTAACACATGTTACAACATCATAATGATTTCCATTAGTGTTATTTAAATATATTGCTTGACATCTCTGTATACCTGTAGTTACACGACAACTAGAGAAAATACCATTCCATCCAATCCATATACCATTATTAAATGTCATAATAGTTGTTTGCAACAAGTCAGCAGCTGCAAAGATTTCAACCTCAGTAGCCCATGTTCCTGAATAATACATTTGGGATTTAGTCAAGTATTGCTGCATAGATTCATAGCCTCCTCTCAAATACTGTTGAAATGCTGATGTATTTTGACTAAGATGTTTAAATATAGCACGACGGATTTTTAAATGGTTATTCTCATTACCACAGATTGCAAAAGCCAATGCTCTAAAGAAGCAGTTGCCATCACCTTTGATTAGTTTATGCTCACAAGGATCAC
>NW_027664521.1:0-17770 GCF_963921795.1 Nannobrachium achirus | reverse complement strand
AAAGATGGATCAGAAAGGAACAATGGAGCACACAGCTTGATGGAACTCAACAGGGAGAGGCTCAGGTAGACACTTTGAAATTTAGAACTGTATTTAGTTACAACTACTTTAGATTTTAGGTTGGTTTCTGTTGGGGGGTTTTGGCTGGCACTACATTGTTATCACCTCTGGCTCAGTTGATTGGCTGTGCTCACCACTTGTCACTCCCCCTACTATGCATCTCAACATGCATTTAAGGGCAGACAGTGGCCACACACAGACACTCATGGATCAGAAAGGAACAATGGAGCACACAGCTTGATGGAACTCAACAGGGAGAGGCTCAGGTAGACACTTTGAAATTTAGAACTGTATTTAGTTACAACTACTTTAGATTTTAGGTTGGTTTCTGTTGGGGGGTTTTGGCTGGCACTACATTGTTATCACCTCTGGCTCAGTTGATTGGCTGTGCTCACCACTTGTCACTCCCCCTACTATGCATCTCAACATGCATTTAAGGGCAGACAGTGGCCACACACAGACACTCATGGATCAGAAAGGAACAATGGAGCACACAGCTTGATGGAACTCAACAGGGAGAGGCTCAGGTAGACACTTTGAAATTTAGAACTGTATTTAGTTACAACTACTTTAGATTTTAGGTTGGTTTCTGTTGGGGGGTTTTGGCTGGCACTACATTGTTATCACCTCTGGCTCAGTTGATTGGCTGTGCTCACCACTTGTCACTCCCCCTACTATGCATCTCAACATGCATTTAAGGGCAGACAGTGGCCACACACAGACACTCATGGATCAGAAAGGAACAATGGAGCACACAGCTTGATGGAACTCAACAGGGAGAGGCTCAGGTAGACACTTTGAAATTTAGAACTGTATTTAGTTACAACTACTTTAGATTTTAGGTTGGTTTCTGTTGGGGGGTTTTGGCTGGCACTACATTGTTATCACCTCTGGCTCAGTTGATTGGCTGTGCTCACCACTTGTCACTCCCCCTACTATGCATCTCAACATGCATTTAAGGGCAGACAGTGGCCACACACAGACACTCATGGATCAGAAAGGAACAATGGAGCACACAGCTTGATGGAACTCAACAGGGAGAGGCTCAGGTAGACACTTTGAAATTTAGAACTGTATTTAGTTACAACTACTTTAGATTTTAGGTTGGTTTCTGTTGGGGGGTTTTGGCTGGCACTACATTGTTATCACCTCTGGCTCAGTTGATTGGCTGTGCTCACCACTTGTCACTCCCCCTACTATGCATCTCAACATGCATTTAAGGGCAGACAGTGGCCACACACAGACACTCATGGATCAGAAAGGAACAATGGAGCACACAGCTTGATGGAACTCAACAGGGAGAGGCTCAGGTAGACACTTTGAAATTTAGAACTGTATTTAGTTACAACTACTTTAGATTTTAGGTTGGTTTCTGTTGGGGGGTTTTGGCTGGCACTACATTGTTATCACCTCTGGCTCAGTTGATTGGCTGTGCTCACCACTTGTCACTCCCCCTACTATGCATCTCAACATGCATTTAAGGGCAGACAGTGGCCACACACAGACACTCATGGATCAGAAAGGAACAATGGAGCACACAGCTTGATGGAACTCAACAGGGAGAGGCTCAGGTAGACACTTTGAAATTTAGAACTGTATTTAGTTACAACTACTTTAGATTTTAGGTTGGTTTCTGTTGGGGGGTTTTGGCTGGCACTACATTGTTATCACCTCTGGCTCAGTTGATTGGCTGTGCTCACCACTTGTCACTCCCCCTACTATGCATCTCAACATGCATTTAAGGGCAGACAGTGGCCACACACAGACACTCATGGATCAGAAAGGAACAATGGAGCACACAGCTTGATGGAACTCAACAGGGAGAGGCTCAGGTAGACACTTTGAAATTTAGAACTGTATTTAGTTACAACTACTTTAGATTTTAGGTTGGTTTCTGTTGGGGGGTTTTGGCTGGCACTACATTGTTATCACCTCTGGCTCAGTTGATTGGCTGTGCTCACCACTTGTCACTCCCCCTACTATGCATCTCAACATGCATTTAAGGGCAGACAGTGGCCACACACAGACACTCATGGATCAGAAAGGAACAATGGAGCACACAGCTTGATGGAACTCAACAGGGAGAGGCTCAGGTAGACACTTTGAAATTTAGAACTGTATTTAGTTACAACTACTTTAGATTTTAGGTTGGTTTCTGTTGGGGGGTTTTGGCTGGCACTACATTGTTATCACCTCTGGCTCAGTTGATTGGCTGTGCTCACCACTTGTCACTCCCCCTACTATGCATCTCAACATGCATTTAAGGGCAGACAGTGGCCACACACAGACACTCATGGATCAGAAAGGAACAATGGAGCACACAGCTTGATGGAACTCAACAGGGAGAGGCTCAGGTAGACACTTTGAAATTTAGAACTGTATTTAGTTACAACTACTTTAGATTTTAGGTTGGTTTCTGTTGGGGGGTTTTGGCTGGCACTACATTGTTATCACCTCTGGCTCAGTTGATTGGCTGTGCTCACCACTTGTCACTCCCCCTACTATGCATCTCAACATGCATTTAAGGGCAGACAGTGGCCACACACAGACACTCATGGATCAGAAAGGAACAATGGAGCACACAGCTTGATGGAACTCAACAGGGAGAGGCTCAGGTAGACACTTTGAAATTTAGAACTGTATTTAGTTACAACTACTTTAGATTTTAGGTTGGTTTCTGTTGGGGGGTTTTGGCTGGCACTACATTGTTATCACCTCTGGCTCAGTTGATTGGCTGTGCTCACCACTTGTCACTCCCCCTACTATGCATCTCAACATGCATTTAAGGGCAGACAGTGGCCACACACAGACACTCATGGATCAGAAAGGAACAATGGAGCACACAGCTTGATGGAACTCAACAGGGAGAGGCTCAGGTAGACACTTTGAAATTTAGAACTGTATTTAGTTACAACTACTTTAGATTTTAGGTTGGTTTCTGTTGGGGGGTTTTGGCTGGCACTACATTGTTATCACCTCTGGCTCAGTTGATTGGCTGTGCTCACCACTTGTCACTCCCCCTACTATGCATCTCAACATGCATTTAAGGGCAGACAGTGGCCACACACAGACACTCATGGATCAGAAAGGAACAATGGAGCACACAGCTTGATGGAACTCAACAGGGAGAGGCTCAGGTAGACACTTTGAAATTTAGAACTGTATTTAGTTACAACTACTTTAGATTTTAGGTTGGTTTCTGTTGGGGGGTTTTGGCTGGCACTACATTGTTATCACCTCTGGCTCAGTTGATTGGCTGTGCTCACCACTTGTCACTCCCCCTACTATGCATCTCAACATGCATTTAAGGGCAGACAGTGGCCACACACAGACACTCATGGATCAGAAAGGAACAATGGAGCACACAGCTTGATGGAACTCAACAGGGAGAGGCTCAGGTAGACACTTTGAAATTTAGAACTGTATTTAGTTACAACTACTTTAGATTTTAGGTTGGTTTCTGTTGGGGGGTTTTGGCTGGCACTACATTGTTATCACCTCTGGCTCAGTTGATTGGCTGTGCTCACCACTTGTCACTCCCCCTACTATGCATCTCAACATGCATTTAAGGGCAGACAGTGGCCACACACAGACACTCATGGATCAGAAAGGAACAATGGAGCACACAGCTTGATGGAACTCAACAGGGAGAGGCTCAGGTAGACACTTTGAAATTTAGAACTGTATTTAGTTACAACTACTTTAGATTTTAGGTTGGTTTCTGTTGGGGGGTTTTGGCTGGCACTACATTGTTATCACCTCTGGCTCAGTTGATTGGCTGTGCTCACCACTTGTCACTCCCCCTACTATGCATCTCAACATGCATTTAAGGGCAGACAGTGGCCACACACAGACACTCATGGATCAGAAAGGAACAATGGAGCACACAGCTTGATGGAACTCAACAGGGAGAGGCTCAGGTAGACACTTTGAAATTTAGAACTGTATTTAGTTACAACTACTTTAGATTTTAGGTTGGTTTCTGTTGGGGGGTTTTGGCTGGCACTACATTGTTATCACCTCTGGCTCAGTTGATTGGCTGTGCTCACCACTTGTCACTCCCCCTACTATGCATCTCAACATGCATTTAAGGGCAGACAGTGGCCACACACAGACACTCATGGATCAGAAAGGAACAATGGAGCACACAGCTTGATGGAACTCAACAGGGAGAGGCTCAGGTAGACACTTTGAAATTTAGAACTGTATTTAGTTACAACTACTTTAGATTTTAGGTTGGTTTCTGTTGGGGGGTTTTGGCTGGCACTACATTGTTATCACCTCTGGCTCAGTTGATTGGCTGTGCTCACCACTTGTCACTCCCCCTACTATGCATCTCAACATGCATTTAAGGGCAGACAGTGGCCACACACAGACACTCATGGATCAGAAAGGAACAATGGAGCACACAGCTTGATGGAACTCAACAGGGAGAGGCTCAGGTAGACACTTTGAAATTTAGAACTGTATTTAGTTACAACTACTTTAGATTTTAGGTTGGTTTCTGTTGGGGGGTTTTGGCTGGCACTACATTGTTATCACCTCTGGCTCAGTTGATTGGCTGTGCTCACCACTTGTCACTCCCCCTACTATGCATCTCAACATGCATTTAAGGGCAGACAGTGGCCACACACAGACACTCATGGATCAGAAAGGAACAATGGAGCACACAGCTTGATGGAACTCAACAGGGAGAGGCTCAGGTAGACACTTTGAAATTTAGAACTGTATTTAGTTACAACTACTTTAGATTTTAGGTTGGTTTCTGTTGGGGGGTTTTGGCTGGCACTACATTGTTATCACCTCTGGCTCAGTTGATTGGCTGTGCTCACCACTTGTCACTCCCCCTACTATGCATCTCAACATGCATTTAAGGGCAGACAGTGGCCACACACAGACACTCATGGATCAGAAAGGAACAATGGAGCACACAGCTTGATGGAACTCAACAGGGAGAGGCTCAGGTAGACACTTTGAAATTTAGAACTGTATTTAGTTACAACTACTTTAGATTTTAGGTTGGTTTCTGTTGGGGGGTTTTGGCTGGCACTACATTGTTATCACCTCTGGCTCAGTTGATTGGCTGTGCTCACCACTTGTCACTCCCCCTACTATGCATCTCAACATGCATTTAAGGGCAGACAGTGGCCACACACAGACACTCATGGATCAGAAAGGAACAATGGAGCACACAGCTTGATGGAACTCAACAGGGAGAGGCTCAGGTAGACACTTTGAAATTTAGAACTGTATTTAGTTACAACTACTTTAGATTTTAGGTTGGTTTCTGTTGGGGGGTTTTGGCTGGCACTACATTGTTATCACCTCTGGCTCAGTTGATTGGCTGTGCTCACCACTTGTCACTCCCCCTACTATGCATCTCAACATGCATTTAAGGGCAGACAGTGGCCACACACAGACACTCATGGATCAGAAAGGAACAATGGAGCACACAGCTTGATGGAACTCAACAGGGAGAGGCTCAGGTAGACACTTTGAAATTTAGAACTGTATTTAGTTACAACTACTTTAGATTTTAGGTTGGTTTCTGTTGGGGGGTTTTGGCTGGCACTACATTGTTATCACCTCTGGCTCAGTTGATTGGCTGTGCTCACCACTTGTCACTCCCCCTACTATGCATCTCAACATGCATTTAAGGGCAGACAGTGGCCACACACAGACACTCATGGATCAGAAAGGAACAATGGAGCACACAGCTTGATGGAACTCAACAGGGAGAGGCTCAGGTAGACACTTTGAAATTTAGAACTGTATTTAGTTACAACTACTTTAGATTTTAGGTTGGTTTCTGTTGGGGGGTTTTGGCTGGCACTACATTGTTATCACCTCTGGCTCAGTTGATTGGCTGTGCTCACCACTTGTCACTCCCCCTACTATGCATCTCAACATGCATTTAAGGGCAGACAGTGGCCACACACAGACACTCATGGATCAGAAAGGAACAATGGAGCACACAGCTTGATGGAACTCAACAGGGAGAGGCTCAGGTAGACACTTTGAAATTTAGAACTGTATTTAGTTACAACTACTTTAGATTTTAGGTTGGTTTCTGTTGGGGGGTTTTGGCTGGCACTACATTGTTATCACCTCTGGCTCAGTTGATTGGCTGTGCTCACCACTTGTCACTCCCCCTACTATGCATCTCAACATGCATTTAAGGGCAGACAGTGGCCACACACAGACACTCATGGATCAGAAAGGAACAATGGAGCACACAGCTTGATGGAACTCAACAGGGAGAGGCTCAGGTAGACACTTTGAAATTTAGAACTGTATTTAGTTACAACTACTTTAGATTTTAGGTTGGTTTCTGTTGGGGGGTTTTGGCTGGCACTACATTGTTATCACCTCTGGCTCAGTTGATTGGCTGTGCTCACCACTTGTCACTCCCCCTACTATGCATCTCAACATGCATTTAAGGGCAGACAGTGGCCACACACAGACACTCATGGATCAGAAAGGAACAATGGAGCACACAGCTTGATGGAACTCAACAGGGAGAGGCTCAGGTAGACACTTTGAAATTTAGAACTGTATTTAGTTACAACTACTTTAGATTTTAGGTTGGTTTCTGTTGGGGGGTTTTGGCTGGCACTACATTGTTATCACCTCTGGCTCAGTTGATTGGCTGTGCTCACCACTTGTCACTCCCCCTACTATGCATCTCAACATGCATTTAAGGGCAGACAGTGGCCACACACAGACACTCATGGATCAGAAAGGAACAATGGAGCACACAGCTTGATGGAACTCAACAGGGAGAGGCTCAGGTAGACACTTTGAAATTTAGAACTGTATTTAGTTACAACTACTTTAGATTTTAGGTTGGTTTCTGTTGGGGGGTTTTGGCTGGCACTACATTGTTATCACCTCTGGCTCAGTTGATTGGCTGTGCTCACCACTTGTCACTCCCCCTACTATGCATCTCAACATGCATTTAAGGGCAGACAGTGGCCACACACAGACACTCATGGATCAGAAAGGAACAATGGAGCACACAGCTTGATGGAACTCAACAGGGAGAGGCTCAGGTAGACACTTTGAAATTTAGAACTGTATTTAGTTACAACTACTTTAGATTTTAGGTTGGTTTCTGTTGGGGGGTTTTGGCTGGCACTACATTGTTATCACCTCTGGCTCAGTTGATTGGCTGTGCTCACCACTTGTCACTCCCCCTACTATGCATCTCAACATGCATTTAAGGGCAGACAGTGGCCACACACAGACACTCATGGATCAGAAAGGAACAATGGAGCACACAGCTTGATGGAACTCAACAGGGAGAGGCTCAGGTAGACACTTTGAAATTTAGAACTGTATTTAGTTACAACTACTTTAGATTTTAGGTTGGTTTCTGTTGGGGGGTTTTGGCTGGCACTACATTGTTATCACCTCTGGCTCAGTTGATTGGCTGTGCTCACCACTTGTCACTCCCCCTACTATGCATCTCAACATGCATTTAAGGGCAGACAGTGGCCACACACAGACACTCATGGATCAGAAAGGAACAATGGAGCACACAGCTTGATGGAACTCAACAGGGAGAGGCTCAGGTAGACACTTTGAAATTTAGAACTGTATTTAGTTACAACTACTTTAGATTTTAGGTTGGTTTCTGTTGGGGGGTTTTGGCTGGCACTACATTGTTATCACCTCTGGCTCAGTTGATTGGCTGTGCTCACCACTTGTCACTCCCCCTACTATGCATCTCAACATGCATTTAAGGGCAGACAGTGGCCACACACAGACACTCATGGATCAGAAAGGAACAATGGAGCACACAGCTTGATGGAACTCAACAGGGAGAGGCTCAGGTAGACACTTTGAAATTTAGAACTGTATTTAGTTACAACTACTTTAGATTTTAGGTTGGTTTCTGTTGGGGGGTTTTTGGCTGGCACTACATTGTTATCACCTCTGGCTCAGTTGATTGGCTGTGCTCACCACTTGTCACTCCCCCTACTATGCATCTCAACATGCATTTAAGGGCAGACAGTGGCCACACACAGACACTCATGGATCAGAAAGGAACAATGGAGCACACAGCTTGATGGAACTCAACAGGGAGAGGCTCAGGTAGACACTTTGAAATTTAGAACTGTATTTAGTTACAACTACTTTAGATTTTAGGTTGGTTTCTGTTGGGGGGTTTTGGCTGGCACTACATTGTTATCACCTCTGGCTCAGTTGATTGGCTGTGCTCACCACTTGTCACTCCCCCTACTATGCATCTCAACATGCATTTAAGGGCAGACAGTGGCCACACACAGACACTCATGGATCAGAAAGGAACAATGGAGCACACAGCTTGATGGAACTCAACAGGGAGAGGCTCAGGTAGACACTTTGAAATTTAGAACTGTATTTAGTTACAACTACTTTAGATTTTAGGTTGGTTTCTGTTGGGGGGTTTTGGCTGGCACTACATTGTTATCACCTCTGGCTCAGTTGATTGGCTGTGCTCACCACTTGTCACTCCCCCTACTATGCATCTCAACATGCATTTAAGGGCAGACAGTGGCCACACACAGACACTCATGGATCAGAAAGGAACAATGGAGCACACAGCTTGATGGAACTCAACAGGGAGAGGCTCAGGTAGACACTTTGAAATTTAGAACTGTATTTAGTTACAACTACTTTAGATTTTAGGTTGGTTTCTGTTGGGGGGTTTTGGCTGGCACTACATTGTTATCACCTCTGGCTCAGTTGATTGGCTGTGCTCACCACTTGTCACTCCCCCTACTATGCATCTCAACATGCATTTAAGGGCAGACAGTGGCCACACACAGACACTCATGGATCAGAAAGGAACAATGGAGCACACAGCTTGATGGAACTCAACAGGGAGAGGCTCAGGTAGACACTTTGAAATTTAGAACTGTATTTAGTTACAACTACTTTAGATTTTAGGTTGGTTTCTGTTGGGGGGTTTTGGCTGGCACTACATTGTTATCACCTCTGGCTCAGTTGATTGGCTGTGCTCACCACTTGTCACTCCCCCTACTATGCATCTCAACATGCATTTAAGGGCAGACAGTGGCCACACACAGACACTCATGGATCAGAAAGGAACAATGGAGCACACAGCTTGATGGAACTCAACAGGGAGAGGCTCAGGTAGACACTTTGAAATTTAGAACTGTATTTAGTTACAACTACTTTAGATTTTAGGTTGGTTTCTGTTGGGGGGTTTTGGCTGGCACTACATTGTTATCACCTCTGGCTCAGTTGATTGGCTGTGCTCACCACTTGTCACTCCCCCTACTATGCATCTCAACATGCATTTAAGGGCAGACAGTGGCCACACACAGACACTCATGGATCAGAAAGGAACAATGGAGCACACAGCTTGATGGAACTCAACAGGGAGAGGCTCAGGTAGACACTTTGAAATTTAGAACTGTATTTAGTTACAACTACTTTAGATTTTAGGTTGGTTTCTGTTGGGGGGTTTTGGCTGGCACTACATTGTTATCACCTCTGGCTCAGTTGATTGGCTGTGCTCACCACTTGTCACTCCCCCTACTATGCATCTCAACATGCATTTAAGGGCAGACAGTGGCCACACACAGACACTCATGGATCAGAAAGGAACAATGGAGCACACAGCTTGATGGAACTCAACAGGGAGAGGCTCAGGTAGACACTTTGAAATTTAGAACTGTATTTAGTTACAACTACTTTAGATTTTAGGTTGGTTTCTGTTGGGGGGTTTTGGCTGGCACTACATTGTTATCACCTCTGGCTCAGTTGATTGGCTGTGCTCACCACTTGTCACTCCCCCTACTATGCATCTCAACATGCATTTAAGGGCAGACAGTGGCCACACACAGACACTCATGGATCAGAAAGGAACAATGGAGCACACAGCTTGATGGAACTCAACAGGGAGAGGCTCAGGTAGACACTTTGAAATTTAGAACTGTATTTAGTTACAACTACTTTAGATTTTAGGTTGGTTTCTGTTGGGGGGTTTTGGCTGGCACTACATTGTTATCACCTCTGGCTCAGTTGATTGGCTGTGCTCACCACTTGTCACTCCCCCTACTATGCATCTCAACATGCATTTAAGGGCAGACAGTGGCCACACACAGACACTCATGGATCAGAAAGGAACAATGGAGCACACAGCTTGATGGAACTCAACAGGGAGAGGCTCAGGTAGACACTTTGAAATTTAGAACTGTATTTAGTTACAACTACTTTAGATTTTAGGTTGGTTTCTGTTGGGGGGTTTTGGCTGGCACTACATTGTTATCACCTCTGGCTCAGTTGATTGGCTGTGCTCACCACTTGTCACTCCCCCTACTATGCATCTCAACATGCATTTAAGGGCAGACAGTGGCCACACACAGACACTCATGGATCAGAAAGGAACAATGGAGCACACAGCTTGATGGAACTCAACAGGGAGAGGCTCAGGTAGACACTTTGAAATTTAGAACTGTATTTAGTTACAACTACTTTAGATTTTAGGTTGGTTTCTGTTGGGGGGTTTTGGCTGGCACTACATTGTTATCACCTCTGGCTCAGTTGATTGGCTGTGCTCACCACTTGTCACTCCCCCTACTATGCATCTCAACATGCATTTAAGGGCAGACAGTGGCCACACACAGACACTCATGGATCAGAAAGGAACAATGGAGCACACAGCTTGATGGAACTCAACAGGGAGAGGCTCAGGTAGACACTTTGAAATTTAGAACTGTATTTAGTTACAACTACTTTAGATTTTAGGTTGGTTTCTGTTGGGGGGTTTGGCTGGCACTACATTGTTATCACCTCTGGCTCAGTTGATTGGCTGTGCTCACCACTTGTCACTCCCCCTACTATGCATCTCAACATGCATTTAAGGGCAGACAGTGGCCACACACAGACACTCATGGATCAGAAAGGAACAATGGAGCACACAGCTTGATGGAACTCAACAGGGAGAGGCTCAGGTAGACACTTTGAAATTTAGAACTGTATTTAGTTACAACTACTTTAGATTTTAGGTTGGTTTCTGTTGGGGGGTTTTGGCTGGCACTACATTGTTATCACCTCTGGCTCAGTTGATTGGCTGTGCTCACCACTTGTCACTCCCCCTACTATGCATCTCAACATGCATTTAAGGGCAGACAGTGGCCACACACAGACACTCATGGATCAGAAAGGAACAATGGAGCACACAGCTTGATGGAACTCAACAGGGAGAGGCTCAGGTAGACACTTTGAAATTTAGAACTGTATTTAGTTACAACTACTTTAGATTTTAGGTTGGTTTCTGTTGGGGGGTTTTGGCTGGCACTACATTGTTATCACCTCTGGCTCAGTTGATTGGCTGTGCTCACCACTTGTCACTCCCCCTACTATGCATCTCAACATGCATTTAAGGGCAGACAGTGGCCACACACAGACACTCATGGATCAGAAAGGAACAATGGAGCACACAGCTTGATGGAACTCAACAGGGAGAGGCTCAGGTAGACACTTTGAAATTTAGAACTGTATTTAGTTACAACTACTTTAGATTTTAGGTTGGTTTCTGTTGGGGGGTTTTGGCTGGCACTACATTGTTATCACCTCTGGCTCAGTTGATTGGCTGTGCTCACCACTTGTCACTCCCCCTACTATGCATCTCAACATGCATTTAAGGGCAGACAGTGGCCACACACAGACACTCATGGATCAGAAAGGAACAATGGAGCACACAGCTTGATGGAACTCAACAGGGAGAGGCTCAGGTAGACACTTTGAAATTTAGAACTGTATTTAGTTACAACTACTTTAGATTTTAGGTTGGTTTCTGTTGGGGGGTTTTGGCTGGCACTACATTGTTATCACCTCTGGCTCAGTTGATTGGCTGTGCTCACCACTTGTCACTCCCCCTACTATGCATCTCAACATGCATTTAAGGGCAGACAGTGGCCACACACAGACACTCATGGATCAGAAAGGAACAATGGAGCACACAGCTTGATGGAACTCAACAGGGAGAGGCTCAGGTAGACACTTTGAAATTTAGAACTGTATTTAGTTACAACTACTTTAGATTTTAGGTTGGTTTCTGTTGGGGGGTTTTGGCTGGCACTACATTGTTATCACCTCTGGCTCAGTTGATTGGCTGTGCTCACCACTTGTCACTCCCCCTACTATGCATCTCAACATGCATTTAAGGGCAGACAGTGGCCACACACAGACACTCATGGATCAGAAAGGAACAATGGAGCACACAGCTTGATGGAACTCAACAGGGAGAGGCTCAGGTAGACACTTTGAAATTTAGAACTGTATTTAGTTACAACTACTTTAGATTTTAGGTTGGTTTCTGTTGGGGGGTTTTGGCTGGCACTACATTGTTATCACCTCTGGCTCAGTTGATTGGCTGTGCTCACCACTTGTCACTCCCCCTACTATGCATCTCAACATGCATTTAAGGGCAGACAGTGGCCACACACAGACACTCATGGATCAGAAAGGAACAATGGAGCACACAGCTTGATGGAACTCAACAGGGAGAGGCTCAGGTAGACACTTTGAAATTTAGAACTGTATTTAGTTACAACTACTTTAGATTTTAGGTTGGTTTCTGTTGGGGGGTTTTGGCTGGCACTACATTGTTATCACCTCTGGCTCAGTTGATTGGCTGTGCTCACCACTTGTCACTCCCCCTACTATGCATCTCAACATGCATTTAAGGGCAGACAGTGGCCACACACAGACACTCATGGATCAGAAAGGAACAATGGAGCACACAGCTTGATGGAACTCAACAGGGAGAGGCTCAGGTAGACACTTTGAAATTTAGAACTGTATTTAGTTACAACTACTTTAGATTTTAGGTTGGTTTCTGTTGGGGGGTTTTGGCTGGCACTACATTGTTATCACCTCTGGCTCAGTTGATTGGCTGTGCTCACCACTTGTCACTCCCCCTACTATGCATCTCAACATGCATTTAAGGGCAGACAGTGGCCACACACAGACACTCATGGATCAGAAAGGAACAATGGAGCACACAGCTTGATGGAACTCAACAGGGAGAGGCTCAGGTAGACACTTTGAAATTTAGAACTGTATTTAGTTACAACTACTTTAGATTTTAGGTTGGTTTCTGTTGGGGGGTTTTGGCTGGCACTACATTGTTATCACCTCTGGCTCAGTTGATTGGCTGTGCTCACCACTTGTCACTCCCCCTACTATGCATCTCAACATGCATTTAAGGGCAGACAGTGGCCACACACAGACACTCATGGATCAGAAAGGAACAATGGAGCACACAGCTTGATGGAACTCAACAGGGAGAGGCTCAGGTAGACACTTTGAAATTTAGAACTGTATTTAGTTACAACTACTTTAGATTTTAGGTTGGTTTCTGTTGGGGGGTTTTGGCTGGCACTACATTGTTATCACCTCTGGCTCAGTTGATTGGCTGTGCTCACCACTTGTCACTCCCCCTACTATGCATCTCAACAT
Source organism: Nannobrachium achirus (assembly GCF_963921795.1). Classification (NCBI taxonomy): domain Eukaryota; kingdom Metazoa; phylum Chordata; class Actinopteri; order Myctophiformes; family Myctophidae; genus Nannobrachium; species Nannobrachium achirus. The sequence continues at coordinate 4,231 of NW_027664521.1, read as the reverse complement.
GCATTTAAGGGCAGACAGTGGCCACACACAGACACTCATGGATCAGAAAGGAACAATGGAGCACACAGCTTGATGGAACTCAACAGGGAGAGGCTCAGGTAGACACTTTGAAATTTAGAACTGTATTTAGTTACAACTACTTTAGATTTTAGGTTGGTTTCTGTTGGGGGGTTTTGGCTGGCACTACATTGTTATCACCTCTGGCTCAGTTGATTGGCTGTGCTCACCACTTGTCACTCCCCCTACTATGCATCTCAACATGCATTTAAGGGCAGACAGTGGCCACACACAGACACTCATGGATCAGAAAGGAACAATGGAGCACACAGCTTGATGGAACTCAACAGGGAGAGGCTCAGGTAGACACTTTGAAATTTAGAACTGTATTTAGTTACAACTACTTTAGATTTTAGGTTGGTTTCTGTTGGGGGGTTTTGGCTGGCACTACATTGTTATCACCTCTGGCTCAGTTGATTGGCTGTGCTCACCACTTGTCACTCCCCCTACTATGCATCTCAACATGCATTTAAGGGCAGACAGTGGCCACACACAGACACTCATGGATCAGAAAGGAACAATGGAGCACACAGCTTGATGGAACTCAACAGGGAGAGGCTCAGGTAGACACTTTGAAATTTAGAACTGTATTTAGTTACAACTACTTTAGATTTTAGGTTGGTTTCTGTTGGGGGGTTTTGGCTGGCACTACATTGTTATCACCTCTGGCTCAGTTGATTGGCTGTGCTCACCACTTGTCACTCCCCCTACTATGCATCTCAACATGCATTTAAGGGCAGACAGTGGCCACACACAGACACTCATGGATCAGAAAGGAACAATGGAGCACACAGCTTGATGGAACTCAACAGGGAGAGGCTCAGGTAGACACTTTGAAATTTAGAACTGTATTTAGTTACAACTACTTTAGATTTTAGGTTGGTTTCTGTTGGGGGGTTTTGGCTGGCACTACATTGTTATCACCTCTGGCTCAGTTGATTGGCTGTGCTCACCACTTGTCACTCCCCCTACTATGCATCTCAACATGCATTTAAGGGCAGACAGTGGCCACACACAGACACTCATGGATCAGAAAGGAACAATGGAGCACACAGCTTGATGGAACTCAACAGGGAGAGGCTCAGGTAGACACTTTGAAATTTAGAACTGTATTTAGTTACAACTACTTTAGATTTTAGGTTGGTTTCTGTTGGGGGGTTTTGGCTGGCACTACATTGTTATCACCTCTGGCTCAGTTGATTGGCTGTGCTCACCACTTGTCACTCCCCCTACTATGCATCTCAACATGCATTTAAGGGCAGACAGTGGCCACACACAGACACTCATGGATCAGAAAGGAACAATGGAGCACACAGCTTGATGGAACTCAACAGGGAGAGGCTCAGGTAGACACTTTGAAATTTAGAACTGTATTTAGTTACAACTACTTTAGATTTTAGGTTGGTTTCTGTTGGGGGGTTTTGGCTGGCACTACATTGTTATCACCTCTGGCTCAGTTGATTGGCTGTGCTCACCACTTGTCACTCCCCCTACTATGCATCTCAACATGCATTTAAGGGCAGACAGTGGCCACACACAGACACTCATGGATCAGAAAGGAACAATGGAGCACACAGCTTGATGGAACTCAACAGGGAGAGGCTCAGGTAGACACTTTGAAATTTAGAACTGTATTTAGTTACAACTACTTTAGATTTTAGGTTGGTTTCTGTTGGGGGGTTTTGGCTGGCACTACATTGTTATCACCTCTGGCTCAGTTGATTGGCTGTGCTCACCACTTGTCACTCCCCCTACTATGCATCTCAACATGCATTTAAGGGCAGACAGTGGCCACACACAGACACTCATGGATCAGAAAGGAACAATGGAGCACACAGCTTGATGGAACTCAACAGGGAGAGGCTCAGGTAGACACTTTGAAATTTAGAACTGTATTTAGTTACAACTACTTTAGATTTTAGGTTGGTTTCTGTTGGGGGGTTTTGGCTGGCACTACATTGTTATCACCTCTGGCTCAGTTGATTGGCTGTGCTCACCACTTGTCACTCCCCCTACTATGCATCTCAACATGCATTTAAGGGCAGACAGTGGCCACACACAGACACTCATGGATCAGAAAGGAACAATGGAGCACACAGCTTGATGGAACTCAACAGGGAGAGGCTCAGGTAGACACTTTGAAATTTAGAACTGTATTTAGTTACAACTACTTTAGATTTTAGGTTGGTTTCTGTTGGGGGGTTTTGGCTGGCACTACATTGTTATCACCTCTGGCTCAGTTGATTGGCTGTGCTCACCACTTGTCACTCCCCCTACTATGCATCTCAACATGCATTTAAGGGCAGACAGTGGCCACACACAGACACTCATGGATCAGAAAGGAACAATGGAGCACACAGCTTGATGGAACTCAACAGGGAGAGGCTCAGGTAGACACTTTGAAATTTAGAACTGTATTTAGTTACAACTACTTTAGATTTTAGGTTGGTTTCTGTTGGGGGGTTTTGGCTGGCACTACATTGTTATCACCTCTGGCTCAGTTGATTGGCTGTGCTCACCACTTGTCACTCCCCCTACTATGCATCTCAACATGCATTTAAGGGCAGACAGTGGCCACACACAGACACTCAGGGATCAGAAAGGAACAATGGAGCACACAGCTTGATGGAACTCAACAGGGAGAGGCTCAGGTAGACACTTTGAAATGTAGAACTGTATTTAGTTACAACTACTTTAGATTTTAGGTTGGTTTCTGTTGGGGGGTTTTGGCTGGCACTACATTGTTATCACCTCTGGCTCAGTTGATTGGCTGTGCTCACCACTTGTCACTCCCCCTACTATGCATCTCAACATGCATTTAAGGGCAGACAGTGGCCACACACAGACACTCATGGATCAGAAAGGAACAATGGAGCACACAGCTTGATGGAACTCAACAGGGAGAGGCTCAGGTAGACACTTTGAAATTTAGAACTGTATTTAGTTACAACTACTTTAGATTTTAGGTTGGTTTTTCTGTTGGGGGGGTTTTGGCTGGCACTACATTGTTATCACCTCTGGCTCATTGATTGGCTGTGCTCACCACTTGTCCACTCCCCCTACTATGCATCTCAACATGCATTTAAGGCAGACAGTGGCCACACACAGACACTCATGGATCAGAAAGGAACAATGGAGCACACAGCTTGATGGAACTCAACAGGGAGAGGCTCAGGTAGACACTTTGAAATTTAGAACTGTATTTAGTTACAACTACTTTAGATTTTAGGTTGGTTTCTGTTGGGGGGTTTGGCTGGCACTACATTGTTATCACCTCTGGCTCAGTTGATTGGCTGTGCTCACCACTTGTCACTCCCCCTACTATGCATCTCAACATGCATTTAAGGGCAGACAGTGGCCACACACAGACACTCATGGATCAGAAAGGAACAATGGAGCACACAGCTTGATGGAACTCAACAGGGAGAGGCTCAGGTAGACACTTTGAAATTTAGAACTGTATTTAGTTACAACTACTTTAGATTTTAGGTTGGTTTCTGTTGGGGGGTGTTTGGCTGGCACTACATTGTTATCACCTCTGGCTCAGTTGATTGGCTGTGCTCACCACTTGTCACTCCCCCTACTATGCATCTTCAACATGCATTTAAGGGCAGACAGTGGCCACACACAGACACTCATGGATCAGAAAGAACCAACTGGAGCACACAGCTTGATGGAACTCAACAGGGAGGAGGCCCCACTCAGGTAGACAATTTGAAATTTTAGAACTGTATTTAGTTACAACTACTTTTAGATTTTAGGTTGGTTTCTGTTGGGGGTTTTTGGCTGGCACTACATGTTATCACCTCTGCTCAGTTGATTGGCTGTGCTCAGCCACTTGTCACTCCCCCGTACTATGCATCTCACATGCATTTAAGGGCAGACAGTGGCCACACACAGACACTCATTATCAGAAAGGAATCAATGAGCACACAGCTTGATGGAACTCAACAGGAGAGGCTCAGGTAGACACTTTGAAAATTTAGAACTGTAATTGTACATCACTTTAGAATTTTAGGTGGTTTCTGTTGGGGGTTTTTGGCAGCCACTACATTTTATCACCTCCTGGCTCGTTGATTGGCTGTGCTGCCACCACTTGTCAATCCCCTACTAGCATCTCAACATGCATTTAAGGGCAGACAGTGGCCACACACAGACACTCATGGATCAGAAA
>NW_027664522.1:25000-35852 GCF_963921795.1 Nannobrachium achirus | reverse complement strand
GCAGGAGAGTGAGAGAGAGAGAGAGAGAGAGAGAGAGAGAGGGAGAGAGGATAGAAGAGAGAGAGAGGAGAGGAGAGAGAGATGAGAGAGAGAGAGAGAGAGAGAGAGGAGAGAGAGAGAGAGAGAGAGAGAGAGAGAGAGAGAGAGAGAGAGAAATAAAACGCAGAGTGTTTAGCCCTATGGATTATGTGTAAGGCAATATTATAGGTCTTATAGCAGCGGTCCGAGAGATATGGGAGAATGTCACTGGAATGGAATGCCATGCATGGGCTTATTAGAATCATTTTTATGTCGACGCTTTGGTGCTCCAGAGTTCATGTGTGTGTGTGTGTGTGTGCGTGTGTGTGTGTGTGTGTGTGTGTGTGTGTGTGCGTGCGTGCGTTGCGTGCGTGCGTGTCAGTGAAAGTGTCTTCTTCCCCCTGCTAATCTGCTACTCCTCCACATCAGTGTGTGTTTTAACAAACAGGGAATCATCATGCTGCCTTAATGGAGACTAGCAGCAGAACAATGAATCATTTCTTGCTCGAGTGACTCTGCTGATTAAGATGGCCTTGTTTAGAGAGACCCCCCCACCAAGACCACCACTCTGCCCTGGATGTTATGGGTGGGGGGTTGAGGACACACACACACACACACACACACACACACACACCACACACACACACACACAGAACGCAAAAAACACACACCGGTAACAATGAGGAGCGACCCCATTGGCCCACACACACCGCACTTAGTGGCCAATGACAGCCAGCCTTCATATAATCCAGTATGGACAGGAGTTCCTACTCGCAGCACTTTTACATTTGGTGAACCTCTTCTCTCAGTGTCTCTAAAACACGTGACATATCACAGTTTCAGGGACCCCCACAGGGGTCCCTTAGGGGGTTCTAATCTATAGGGAATCCCCCCAGCTAAATGATTGATAGTTAGGAACGTTTGTTCACTCTCACAGTTAAATCAACACTGAGGATTTATCAGTGTAGATTTGCTGGTGTGATGCCTGGGTTGTGAGAAAACAATTCTATGGGTATGCGCGTGATAGCATCATCATACCCGGAAGTTATGCGGGAACGCCTAGTTGCCTACTTTCTGGCCTTGACAGCCCATACATACAAACAGAAAAACTCACGTTGCCACTCACTTTGCCACTCGATTTACCATTCATCTTTATGCATGCGCAAACCCTCTATAGTGGAATAATCTGTGCTGTATGTAAACACACACAGAAATAGATTAATGCTCTTATCACAACACAATATATATGCATTAAACCTCTCATGTATTGTAGTGAAAACAAGGCTTTAGTATAGTGTTTTTGCTACTACAGATACTCCCAAACACTCTGTCAGACACCACTAGTTGTGTCATATATATATCAATCATGTCCTCCCTCACGACCTTTGAAGTGTGACAGTGACACAAAAGTCTGGGACATCCATCATCCATCAGCCTTGTTATGTCCTATCTCCCCATCTCTCTACCATAGCTCATTGTCACACAGCCTGTCCATTCAGAGAGCAGAGTTTCCTTCTTAAAAACTCCCTCCCATTCATATCACGGTCGTCGTGGAGGCCCTCCGGTCGTGTTGTCACTTCTACTCCTGATATTAGAGGGTTGCATAACACGAGGCCCGTTGTGTCCAGGACAGGACGGGGTCCTACTCTACGACTCTACGCTGACGACATCGTTTCTGGCAGAGCCTGTTCTGTAAAGGAGTTTAGTGGTACTGAGGGATTTTAACAGGGGGAGTTCTGTGTGTGTGTGTGTGTGTGTGTGTGTGTGTGTGTGTGTGTGTGTGTGTGTGTGTGTGTGTGTGTGTGTGTGTGTGTGTGTGTGTTGTGTGTGTGTGTATATGAAACACGAGATGTTTAAGAATAGCCATCGCTGGGACAATAGCCCGGGGATAGCTCTCCTCTCTCTCCCTCTATCTCTCTCTCTCTCTCTCATCTCTCTCTCTCTCTCTTCTCTCTCCTCTCTCTCTCTCTCTCTCTCTCTCTCTCTTCTTAATGCTACTCATCAAGGGAACAGAGCCTTTATCTGCCTTCATTTTGTTTGTTTTGAAAGCTCTCTGTGTTGAGAGGAATATTCCTAATCATCTAAGCACACAGGAATGTGTAATTAGCTCACAGGATATCTAGGCTTAAAGAGGAGTTAAGGTTTACTTAAACGCCTGGCTATTCACACCTGTCATTTGTTAGAATATGTGAAAGTAGTCTTATCTCAGTGTTGGTCCATTTCCATCTCTCTCTCTCTCTCTTTCTCTCTCTCTCATCTCTCTCTCCTCTCTCCCACATGTTCTTGTTGAAAAGGGTTTATCTATGCTAGGAGCATCTGGATAAAGGCCTTATAAGGGCCTCAGAGCAGAGCAGTGGAGGTGTTTTGGTGACCCCAGATGTTCTCCTGTTAGCCTCTGTCTGTCAAGCTGTCATGACACGGTCACACGTTGTGGTGACCTCAGAGCTTCTAGGAACTGCTGCTGGCTTGAAGACACTCAGCAGACACGTGGTTCTCTGGTCGCTGCTTCCAAATAAGTCGGGTGAAAAAATTACAAAATGGCTGATTGATGGCTTACTTACTTGATCAATCAGGAAATGGTGAGAAATAAGTAGTAGTTTTCACTTTTCAGTGACCATGATGATGCAAGTAACCTGAACATTTCAGGTCCCCTCTGGCTCTTTAGCCCAAGAATCAAGAAGGTTTTAACGGTGACTACTCATCAGTGTGCTAGATCTATATATCAGTGTTCTCAACCACTGTGCCTGGGGACCTTTGGTGTGCCCCTGAGAAGGGTCAAGTGTGCCCCGTGAAACTGCTTGACAGTATTGTATTTATCATTTTAAAAATAATTTAAACTAGTGAAAACAGCCGATCTATAAGCGCACAATATACAATGTGTGCTTGTAGATCTGCTGTTTTCGCTACTGTTGTGCGACAGCCTTGTATGATGAAGCAGGGCTTTACTTTGCGAAGAACGTACACATTTGAAACTTGGAGATACAAGGTTTCTTCCCGACAGTGACGATATTTACACCCCCGTATTATGTTGGTGTGCCCATGGATTCTTGGGACATGAAAAGTGTGCCCATGCAGAACAAAGGTTGAGAAACACTGCTGTGTACAATAATGCCGACATGTGTGTTCGTGGTTACGCTTACGCCTTTTCAATGGATTAAATGGATGGATGATTAGTAGAGGGCTACGCTTTTTTTCCCCAAAAAGTATCTGCACGTCATAGTAGGCATGTACGGTAGAACACACCAATGGTACTCATACAGGTACAAGAAGTGAATTGCATTTTTGCCCCACCATTGTACAGATCGTCGTACAACGGTGCTGTGCGAAAATAGCTCGTCTACGAAGATGCAGATCTCCAATCTCCAATTTGTTTGTTTTTTATTTTTTTGACAATTCTCTGCTGCCAGGTTGTAAGTGGTTAACAAGCAAAGTACAGTGAACTTTGCTCCTCTACTTGGCATAGCGTGACCGCTCTGCCATTAAAGCTGACCATGCCATTCTCAGAGAGAGAGAGAGAGAGAGAGAGAGAGAGAGAGAGAGAGAGAGAGAGAGAGAGGGAGAGAGGGAGAGGGGGAGAGGAAGAGGGGGGGGGGGGAGGGAGAGAGGGCAGTAAATAGGAGGAAACCAGAAGATATTACCAGACCTTAAATAACACATTTTTCCATATGCTGGGTTATTACCTTTTAAACAGCCACTCTTCAGAAGGCCAAGGAGGGAGTCTATGGGTGGAAAACATGCTCTCTGTGTCGCTTTGAATCTCAGCAGCAGTTCATGAGCAGAGTGGAAAGGTCGGGCGGTGGTAGAAAATCTTTTTCTGAGGTTTGCCACGTCATCGTATGACAGAAATGAGTTCTTATTCCATTCAAGAATTAAGAGTTCTTCTTTGAGCGTTTGTGTCTCAGATTCTAACTCATGTTTAACCTATCAAGACCCAGACTTATTTCATACATTAGCTATTATTAGCTATTATTAGCTATTATCTACAAGCTCAGATCAGCTATTTCTTTTGAAATATCGTGAAAATTGCAAATCTTTAAATATACAGTATGTTTTTTCAAAGTAAACTTTTTAAACTCGAATACATGTATTTTTTGGGGGGGTCCTTGACATGAAAAGGTTTGAGTACCACTGATTTAGAAGAAGGATTTAGAATTGGGTTTATAGAAAAGACACAAATGGTCATGATTTTTCAAAAATACCAGTAGGCCTATCTGCATTTGTGTCTCACTGTTTAAAGGAAGACTTATCCCATGTCTCAGTGTTTGACAGAGTCTAACGCCATCATCCAAGGAGGAGTTAACTGTGAGCCAATATTGACATGTGGCTTCATTTCAGCTACAGGACAACAGAGTGATCGTTGGATCACCGCTGGTTGCTTATCCTTGGCCACAGTAGCTGTTCTCTGTTGTTCTTCTCTTCAGATTCCCATGAAAACCAGCGTAGAACGGTCAGAGATCAGCAGCAGCAAAGTGGAAACATGCCCCGGATCAACTTTATCAGAGTTTTGTATTTTTCCCTTGCCCTTTTTCGTTTTTATTTTAGCTTTTTAATTTTGTTTTCGGTTCAGTTTAGTTCCGCTTTAGATTCCCCATGCGAGTTCGCTTCCCAAGTGAATTTGCTAGTTTAGTTTGTGTTGTTTGTTTCTCAGTTTATTTTTGGTAGTCTCAACGTTAGCTCAGTATGGGTTTCAGTTTTATTATTTTAGCGAGGGGGATGTTTGTCAGGATCAGGATTTAACAAGTTCAGATTATGTATTACACTAATACAAACACAACATGTTGACTTACAGTCATGTCTAGACAATACCCCAGTCTCAACATAAACATGCTTCCAGGCATGTTGTGTCGTTGACACGTTTTGGTCAAATTAATTGTCAGACAAAAAGTCTGACAATTAGACCAGTCAAAAGTAGATCTTTTTTAGGGCTTTTATTCATAGTTTAACAGTAGAGACAGACCACAAACAGATCGAGAGATGGGGAGAGACATGCAGCAAAGATCGTCGGGATCGGGAATCGAACCTGCGATGCGCTGTCAGGCTACTTTTGGAGCCTATAGGTGCCCGGACCGCTATGCCAAGAGTCTAGGGTCAGATCTATTCAGTTCAACTACATGTTGTTGAGGGGTTTTGCCTCCACACCAGTGGCAGTTTTTAAGTCTAGTTTGAGTTAGCTCTATAACCTTGGCCCGGACATGAACCAACTGTGAATAAAACTGAAACCGTCTGAGAGGAAGGCTTTAAATCAAGCCCAAACGCAGACCACCCCTCCCTCCCTCTTTTTCCTCTCTCTCTCTCTCTCTCTCCTTCCCTCCCTTCCTGTAGTGAAACCAACCTTGACCGATGGTGTGTCTCATCTTGCTGTTTACAAGCCAACCTGCCTGAATTAACCACTTAGACCTTATATACCGGGGGTCTTCAACGTTTTCAGACCATGGACCCCTTAGTTGAGAGAGAGATAAAGCAGGGACCCCCACAACCTGTTCATAGATTCCATATCGGTTCATCGTTTGACAGCACAATCATCAGTGTATTTTGGATTCATGTCAATTTGTGTTTTCAGATATTTAACCACTTGAACCGTCTACTTAATAAACTTGACCTTTCACTCTGTACTTAGTCTGCTCTTTTTCCCCTCTACACCAAAGTGCTTTGCCGAAAATAGAGCTTGTCGTTCTGCTATTTTTGGCTAAAGTTCTCAGAATATAGACGCTAGGGTTCAAGTGGTTAATATAGAAAAGGAGACACAAAGATTTGGAGGACCCCCTGTAGTAACTCTGAGGACCCCCTGTTGAAGAACCTTGACTTAGACCCTATATACTTAGTTGACCATGAGTCCCCTAGGACTCTATTCCCAGAATAAGCACTGCTTGCGCTCTAGTGCCTAAACTGTCTGTTGGCCTTTACTTTGTCGTATATTCTCGACGGAAAATAACCGATGACTGGTTGATGAGCTGTGACCAGCTCTTGGACAGACTGACTGACCCAACCAACAGAGTGGCTTTACAACGCTAGCGCGGCGGTCGCAGCTAAAACGATTCTGTTATTTTCCCTCGAGCGACAAAGACTTCAGATAAATGATCCCCTTCACCGCGAGGTTTCATCACGACTAGCGTCCTCCTCCTCCCAGCCAGACTCCTGCTGTTTGCAGGCGGGCAGGGGCGTCACACCACATTCTGGGCCCTGGGTACAAGGATTCACTGCGGGCCCCCACACAATTATTTTGTGCTTTAACTATTGAAAAATAGCAGATATACAAGGCTGTGAGCTTATAGATATGCTATTTTTCAATAGCTAAAGTATAACATAATTAAGGCCCCTCCACCTTGGGCCCTAATAACTCAGTCCCACTCCCCCCCCCCCCCCCCCCCCCTTGTGACGCCCCTGCTGTTGCAGGCGGGCCGGAAGGAACCACAGCCTCTGTGCTGGTGTCACACCCCAAACCAACAACGCAACAGCATGGAACCCATTATGGCGTGTTTAATGAAAATTTCGCAGTTTGTAAACAAAACGGCACGTGTGTGTGTGTGTGTGTGTGTGTGTGTGTGTGTGTGTGTGTGTGTGTGTGTGTGTGTGTGTGTGTGTGTGTGTGTGTGTGTCTGTGTGTGTGTGTGTGTGGGCGGTGGAGAGAGAGACATATAAATGGTGAGGTGCTGATTGCCTGTGTGTGTGTGTGTGTGTGTGTGTGTAATGTTGTTGTGATAAACCCAGCCGCTGGAGGGGCGGCGGCGGCTACAGAGAGAAGGCCCCAAGCCAGGAGAGAGTTGCAGTTTTTGAAGGCGATGGGAATAACCAGTGGTGGAAAAGAACATATCGTTCTTGTCGGGCAGGGTTAGGGTTAGGGTCCCTTGTATCTCCAATTCTCCATATTCTAACTTTTTAGTTGTTTGTGGGAAGGGGGAATTAATCACTCCACAGCCTCACACAAAAGCTTAAAAAGTAGCAGATCTGCAAGCTCGAAAGACGGTGCGAAGCAGCGCATTTTGAGCTTGTAGATCTGCTTCATTTGCCATTTTTGAATTTTGAATCTTGCAAAGTAACAGTTTTGGGCATAATATGAGGTTTCTATTATGATTTCGGGGCGTGTCAGCGGGCCTTTAAATAAAATCAGATGAAATGGGAGTACTCTCTCTCTCTCTCTCTCTCCCTCAGGTGAGGACTAGAGATAACCAGGAGCAGATTTATACAAGCCTGGAGAGCAGGAGAAAGTAATGAAGGAATTCCACCGTCCAAACCTCCTCCTCCTGGGTGGATTGGTAGTGAATCCCCCCTCTCTCTCTCCCTGCTACCTACTGGATCCTCAAAGCTGGGCTTACAGGCCAGGATAGAAAATACTCAGAGTGTCTTCAAAGAACCTGCCAAAACTCTGCTCCGAGCGAGAGAGAGAGAGAGAGAGAGAGAGAGATGGAGAGAGGGGGGGATAGAGAGATGGAGAGAGAGGGGGAGAGAGAGTTATCTAGGCTATATAAGGTAAAAACAGCCCAGATCATAGAGAGAGGGTCCGATCAGCAGATTAAAGAGAAAAAGGGAAAGCGCAGCATAAACAGAGTGGAGCTCTGCTCTGCTCTTCTCCTCTGCTCCATCTTTGATGCTTAGATCCACCAGATCACTGGCAGTACACACAGCTTGACCTCTGACCCCTGTAGAGCAGGGCTTCTCATGCTTATACCCTTATGTCACCTGAAAAGGTTTGGTGCCAGATTTGTGTTAAGAAAATATGTATATTATATCGTCATTGTGGGGTGGAAACCTTGTCCATTAACGCTAGTCTTGTATTTATCGTTTAAAATGATTTAAACTAGTGAAAATCGCCGATTTACAAGCAGACAGCGCCTCGCGTAGATCTTCTGTTTTCACTAGTTTCGTGCGACAGTCTTGTATGATGAAGCAGGGTTTTGATTTACGAAAAAACATACACATTTTTAACTTGGAGATACGAGATTTCTGCTCGACAGTGACACACGTACACAACACATACACTCTCTCTGTCTCTCTTTTACACATGCATCCACAAATACAACATACTGTACACATACACACACACACGCACGCGCGCACATACACACACACGCTCATTTTTCTCTCTCCTTTATTGGCCGCTGTGAAATGTGTCTGTCCAATAAGACGTGCTGTGAAGGAGAGCATGCTGCTGTACCAGCACACGTCTCCATGGTGACACTGGAGAGGTGTTGTCTTTTCTCACTGCTTTGAAGACCCCCCCTCCCCCCCCATACCATTTAAAACCACTTAAACCCTACTTACGGTAGTTAACCTTGTTCCCCCCAGTTCTATATTTACTACAGCCTGACCGTTTTATTAACTTTAATCAGTTCTAAGCTTTTCAAGTTGATTAGAAAAGGTGTGCAAAACTGTTTCTTTGCAAAACATTGGTTTCACACTGTTCATATCTGTGGAGTCAAACACAATGTCTGAACTCGTACAATTCCGAGTGCTCGTCAGGGTGGGGGGTCCCCAGTTGAAATAGGATTATTTTGAGGGATCACGGCCTGAAAAGGTCGAGAACCACTGTCACTAGAACACTCCAAAATGGTAATGGGTATAGAGGGTATGCACGTGACATAATCATCATCATACCTGTAAGTTATGTGGCAAAAACTACTTTCTGTCCTTGACAGCCCATACATCCAAAACAGAAAAGTCCTATCGGATTGCATTAAACGACGTTAAACAATGTTAAACACTATCGGCCACTTGATTTGCCGTTCACTTTATGCCTGCGCTATTGGACCCAAAAAATCTAATTACTGTATCTTTCTGTGTCTTATTTTTCCACAATCTGCAAGACTGTCTAGTTTTGCCAACTGTTTGCCCCAGAATATGGACTCTATATTCCTATGATTAATAAATAGATAGAACAGAATATGGACTCTATATTCCTATGATTAATAAATAGATAGAACAGAATATGGACTCTATATTCCTATGATTAATATCTTTGTGTCTGATGGTGAGGCTTTTCTGTCAGACATCATCAACAAACATTTGGCCGTGTGTGTTGTTGTGGTTGGCCGTCCGTCACTTCCTGACACTGTTTTGACAGTTCTGTGACAGTTTTATTGCAGCAAGCATGGGTTTATTATTGTCCACCGCTGGGAGAATAGAAGTCATGACGTCAAGTATTGGAAATCACATGAAACCCATTATGGAGTAGGAAAATAAAATAAAACTGTAACTGTTCTTTTTCACGTGCAGACGATGGGTTTGAGCTGTGTGTCGACTGCACATCACGAATAATACAGTCACAACATTTAGTAAAAGTTACTTGGCAGTTTGTAAATAGAGTAGTGAAGTCCTGATGCCACTCGTTCATCCCCACCAAGTAATCTTTCTATGGAGAATAAATAGCATTGGTTGGTTCTTCTCATATAATTATTGTGATCCAAAAATAAACAAACTGTACCCGGTACTATTGTCAGGGAGGTGGCTCTGTATTGTGTACGATAATTAAGGTCTGTCCATACTTTGACCGAAAGCGAACCTTTCGGTCAAAAGGTCCGGTTCGACTACAAAATGACGTCACTCGCATATTCTGAAACGCATTACCCCGCATTACTATGAGAGTTCGGAAATTTGCAAACATTTTGGAGATACTATGGACAGGACTCTAGTCACTCATATTTGATACAGTCTGTTTCTGGCAAATATTGTACTAATTCAGCAGCAGTAACATTTAGCGTTTACTTTATTGATAATACAGTAGACTGACAGGAAATGGGGAGAGAGATGTAGGCGTGACACGCAGTAAAGGTCGTTGGGATCAACCAGCCTACGTCAGCCGCCTGGGTCACATTAGCGTTTCTCGCCGTCAGTTCATGCTTCATATCCATATGAGTCAAACCAGCTGCGCTCATTTGTTTATTTTTGGAACACTGTTCTCATTTAACATGATATTAAACAAGTTCTATGGGAATTCAGAATAGCGGGGAGAAAAATAACATGACCCGGGTTGGAGTGTGTAAATTCCGCCAGACTTCACTGCTCTATTTAGATGGTCACACCTATATAGATAGATATAGGTGTGACCATCTATAGCTCTATTTAGATGGTCACACCTATATAGATAGATATAGGTGTGTCACATCTATAGCTCAACAGATGAGAGCCTGTTTAACTGGGCCAGAGAGAGAGAGGTGTCTCTTACAGCTCAGAGATGTAGAAACCCCGGTTCATCAAGCACTTTACGGCCAGATTACACCCATATTCTGATCTTACCTGCATTTAGGACAATTCCCAAGTTCAGGGTCAGATTCAGCAATGTTTTTTGTCAGGGATTTTGATGGTAAGACAGAAATATAAGCCAGATTTAGTCACTTTATTTACACTATATTTACGACCAATATTGATGAATCAGGCCCAATGTCCCCGTAAGGAAGAAGTGGCGAACGATAGCTTTCAACCGCGGCGCAAAGAAGTGTCATTTCTGGCAAAGGATGCTGGTACGTCTTTCGCCTGCCTGGACATGAGCCTGCCACTACCCCCCCTCCTACCCCCCCCCCCCCCCCCCCTCTCAAACACCCCCCCCCCCCTCTCGCACACACACCCCTCGACCGCAACGTGCCTTAAACGAAAGGGAACGGGAATGTCAAAACTTCCTGGTGAAACATTAGCCCTATGGGAGTCAGGGAACGCTATAGGGGTCGCCCTGTAAACACACACACACACACACACACACACACACACACACACACACACACACACACACACACACACACACACACACACACACACACACACACACACACACACACACACACACACACACACACACACACACACACACACACACACACACACACACACACACACACACACAGGG
>NW_027664522.1:2500-17500 GCF_963921795.1 Nannobrachium achirus | reverse complement strand
TTTTCCCATATTGTTATTCTTTTCCCTTTGAACATTCAAGGGTGATTTATACTATGTTCCGCATGCCGGGAAAATAGCCCAAGTACAAGCTCACAGCTTGTCGCAGTAAAATGGTAAATGGTGCATTTATATAGCGCTTTTATCCAAGGCGCTTTACATAGATTGTGCATTACATTCACCCATTCACACACACATTCTTACACCGATGGCAGAGGAAACCATGCAAGGCAACGACCAGCTCACCGGGAGCAACTAGGGGTTCAGAGTCTTGCTCAAGGACACTTCGACATTAACTCTGCGGGAGCCCGGATTAGAACTGGGAACCCTTCAGGAACCCTTCGTGCTCTAATGATGGTTTTGCTACCCGTGAGCTATGCCGCCGCAAACTTAAGTATAAAGGGCTATTCACAATGAGTATTATAGCTATAACGATATCATTGTAATTCTTTTATAGTTGGTGTGAACTCTGATATCCACTTGATTTAGAAAGTTTATTAAAACTGATTTTTTATAGTTATAGTGCTTAGTTATCCTGCCTTTTTCTCCTCCCTACGTATTTCTACTGTCAGATTTCCCTTCCCTGTGTTGTGGAGGAGGGAAGAGTTGAGTTGAGTTGTGACCTACATTCTCTGGGTCTCTGACGAGAGTCAAACCACCCTGACGACCACATCCAACGCAGTCTCTGTCACCCACCGCGGTGGTGCTCGCTCTGGGCTGGCATCAATCGGGACCGCCCCGGCTTAACTCGCCATCACGGTGGCGCGGCGGGGGATGCGTCGCCACCCAAACGCCTGCTGTATGAAAGACAGAGCAGAGAGGGAGGAAGGAAGGAAGGAATGCACGGGGAATGAATGACGGCAGAGTGGTTTGGTTTTAGAGTTTTTTAGAGAGGGAAGAAGTGCCTTCCATTCTACGGGCACACTGCAGTCCGGAGGGTAAAGCCAGCTCTTTCGTCACGGTTTGGTGGAGAACCACAAAGGAAGAAATGTCCACAACCCTGCTGCTGCTGCTGCTGCTTGTGGCGTAAAGCCCCACGACTAGCTTATTTACGACGTTGTTGTTGCCCCTGCGTGTGATGGAGCATCCACATCTCAGAGACTGACATTCATACAGCACTTAAAGCTGGGCTGTGTAAAGTGATATGTTTTAGGAAAGGAAAGTAAGCTATATAATCATTGCTATTAGAGCGTTTCAATAACAGGGGTCTCCTATCCTCTTTTGTTTTTTTTAAGATTTGTTTTGGGGATTTTATGTCTTTATTGATAGGACAGTAGACTGACAGGTCTTTATTGATAGGACAGTAGACTGACAGGAAATGGGGGGGGGGAGAGATGGGGAGTGACACGCGGCAAAGGTCGTCCGGATCGGGAATTTAACCGGCGACGCTGCCAGGCATCCATGCCTATGTGGTATAGGCATAGTGATGCATGGTATAACCCTAACCCTATGTGGTATAGGCATAGTGATGCATGGTATAACCCTAACCCTATGTGGTATAGGCATAGTGATGCATGGTATAACCCTAACCCTATGTGGTATAGGCATAGTGATGCATGGTATAACCCTAGTGATGCATTTTGCATGATGCAAAATGCATCACTAGTCATGCTGAAATACTAAAATATCTCAAAACACAGATTGAACACAAAAGATAACTCAGGATTGTGTTGATCGTGTCCCAAACAACAATAAAATAAGATCTGGTTGTCCCAGAGGTGAACTGGGCCTTTAAGCTCAGAAAATACTTTTTCAGGTCGATTGCCAATTTCATGCGATCATGCAGAGAGTAACCTTTTATCAGCCACAGTTTTGTGTTCCAGTTCCAATTTTGTCTGATCACTTCCAGTTTCACACGTATTCTCTATCCTGTGTGAGTTCTTTCTAATCATTGGATGTAATTACCATAATATTCCTGGCATGAAAGTGTATGTTCTGTTTCTGAAAAGACACCTGTTACTGAACAATCACTCTACAGCAATGATTACTGTGGGAATATAGAGCTATCATTTATCACGTACTTAAACAAGAAGACCAAATATCACTTACACACACCAAAACAGAGAGACCCCCACAGGGTCTGCAGTCCGTCCAGAGTCCATCCCAGACCATGCCCTATAGCAGTCTTCAACGTTATCAGGCCAAGGACCCCTTAGTTGAGAGAGAGATGAAGCAGGGACCCCCACAACCTGTTCATAGATATCATATAGTTTCATTGTTTGACAGCACAATCATCAGTGTATTTTGGATTCATGTCAATTTGTGTTTTCAGATATTTAACCACTTGAACCGTCAATACTTGACCTTTCACTCTGTACTTAGTCTGCTCCTTTTCTCCTCTACACCAAACCTCTTTGCCAAAAATAGCCGATCTACAGTATAAGCTCACAACGCATCACAGCGCGAGGCGTTGTGAGCTTGTAGAACTGTTACTTTTGGCTTAAGTTCTCAGAATATGTTCAAGTGGTTAATATAAAAAAGTAGAAAAAGGTTTCTATGATTTGGAGGACCCCCTATGGTAACTCTGAGGGCCCCCTAGGGGTCCTGGACCCCCTGTTGAAGACTTGCCCCATAGTCTTATGTTTTTATCTTACAAGCCAACCTCCCCCCAAATCCCCCTGGAGCTAGGGGACGTAGTGGCACTGAGTAGCAGCGCTGCTGACATGTGAGTGCGGGACCCAAGCTGTCATGGCGGTCGCGGGCCGCGGCCCTGGCTGTCACAGCGCGGTAGGTCCCGCTATCTATCTGCAACTTAGACGTGACACGGCGAAAAACACTCCAGGGAGAGCGGCGTGCGTGCCTTCCCCGAGATTACAGCGAGGTGGAGAGATATCCCAGTTCCTGTTCTGGAAAACCTCACACCCCTATAGCAGGATGCGCTGCATGGTGGGACATACTGACATACTGTAAGGCCTGAGGAGGGGATTTGCAGAGTTTGCCACGAACACAAGTGCTTCTCATCTGACAGCGTTACTGACACGACTGTACTTGATGTGTGGTAGGGTTAGGGTTGATGTGTGGTATGTACTGTACTGTACTGTATGTCTGTCCAACCCACTAATCCTCTGTTTTCTTTTTTTCTATTCTCTCTTTTTCATGTCCCCTGCTGCCGCTGCTCTGCCGATTCCTTCTTGTGCACTATAGGTAAGTAACCAATTATAGCCTGAATGTGTCTTTTTAAAGTTTGCCCGCTGTTGTTGTTGTGAATGTTTCGATGCTAAAGCCTGACTTAGATAATATCGTTGCTTTCGGGTGGAAACCTCATATGTCCAAAAACTGTTACTTTTCAGGATCCAAAATCCCAAAACAGCAGTTCTACAAGCTCAAAACGCTTCGCATCGCGACACTTTTTGAGCTTGTCGAACGGCTATTTTTTGCTACTTCTGTGTGACGCTAGTATGACGAAGTACGGAATTAATTCATGCAAACAAAAGAAAAAGCTAAAATATGGAGATAAGAGGTTTCTGCCTGACAGCAACGATATCTTAAGTTGCACACCGGTGTCGCGTGCAGAAAATAGCTCTCGTACCATGCAGTACCCAGTGTGTCACACCGTGATGCAGTGTGAGCTTATAGTTCCGCTATCTTGGGACAGCGCTCCCAGAGTAGAGAGCAGTTTAGTGGTTCAATGCCTTGCTCGACGACACTTCGACGAGCGAGGTATAGTTGCTTAACTCCCAGAATCCTCGGCATCTCCACGGCTGAGGTATTTAAGGTAGGAGAGACGTTGTGTGGCAGTGGTGGCTCAGGCTAACCCTGGAGGAGGTGGGGACTTAAAAATAACCAGGACGATGGCTTCACTGTGACAGCCACTGTCAGCATCCGTAGGGTTTATATCACACAACTGATGCCTTCACAACACACACACACAAGCACGCACGCACGCACGCACGCACGCACGCACGCACGCACGCACGCACGCACGCACACACACACACACACACACACACACACACACACACCACCTGTGTCTGCCTCTCTCGTAGTGGAGAGTGCTAGTGAAAGCAGTCTTCTCTGTTTGCTACTAGCGGTAAACAAACAGTTCATTCAGTACAGCAGCACCCTGACTGACTGACTGGACAGATAACCTGCCACACACCACTGTAGTTATACTGTTAGTTCACTGTCTCTGTCTGCCTCCGTCTGTCACTCTGTCTCTGTCTGTCACTCTGTCTGTTCATGTCTGGGGCGGCAGTGGCTCAGGGGTAGAGAAACCGTCATTAGAACACAGAGGCTTCACGAAGGGTTCCCCAGTTCGATCCCGAGCTCCACCAGAGTTAGTGTATAAGAGTCCTTGCGCAAGACTCTGAACCCCTAGTTGCTCCTGGTGAGCAGGTTGGTGCCTTGCATGGTTTCCTCTGCCATCGGTGTATGAATGTGTGTGTGTGTGTGTGAATGGGTGAATGTAATGCACTATCTATGTAAAGTGCCTTGGATAAAAGCGCTATATAAATACACCATTTACCATTTATGTCTCTGTCAGTCGACCTCTCTCTCTCTCTCTTTCCATCTCTATTTCTCTGTCTCCATCCCTCTCTGTCTCTCTCCACCTGTCTCTCCATCTCTCTCTCCCTGTCTCCCTGCATGTCCCTTAGCTGGTATAAACGTGAACGTTGACCTTGTCCCCACAGTAGCGGGGTGCATCCCCGGCCATTGGTGAATGTGTGTGTGTGTGTGTGTGTGTGTGTGTGTGTGTGTGTGTGTGTGTGTGTGTGTGTGTGAGAGAATATTGACATTGTGCCAGTGTGCTGCTGACTAAGGGGGGCACCGACAATAGTGGAAGACTGGCACATTCCAGCCTTCCTTTCCCAGCATGTGAGTGTGTCACACAGATCCCTAGCAGCTGTTTCCTGGTTGTCTGGTGTCCCTTGGGGACACCACTACTGTTCCCAGACCGTCCCTGTAATGTCAGCAGTGACAGGAAGACATACAGTAAGGAGGGCTCGTCCCAAACTCTCTGCGGAGACGTTCCACAACGTGGTCTTTTATTTCATGCCAGATTTACCGGCACGTTCCTGGAACGTTTACCGTGTGAGTTTCATCATGTAAATTCAGATCTTTTAAGCCGTGACATAATTTTGTAGGCAGAGGAGAACTCTGCCCCCAGAGCATTTTCTGTCCCTCGCTATTTCAACAGATCCGAGACAAAAATAACGACTAAAGTATAATTCTAACACTTTCCTTTCAACAGCAAAGAGAAGAAAAATGTGTAAATAGTAAAAATATTCACGGAAACTGGGGGCAGAAATTCTCCTCTGCCTACAAAATGATTTACCGGCACGTTCCTGGAACGTTTACCGTGTGAGTTTCATCATGTAAATTCAGATCTTGATTGGCTGCTCAGAGCCCAGTTTCCTGCCCTGCTACTGGCGTTCTGTTGTCTCTATGTTTCCCTGCTCTCAATCCTATTGGTGCACTGGGACCGTCTGAATCTCCCCTCCCACCACCTGGGCGTGGCCACCCTGGGGCGTGGCCGCCCTGAGGCGTGGCCGCCCTGAGGCGCGGCCACAGGCTGGTTTGTAGACTCAACACTATAAAGAGGTGGGAATTCCGGTTTATTCCCGTTCCTGCGTCTGTCTGACCACATGGTTCTGTTACCGTTATCCAGAGGTTTATACACTGCACACGTTCAGCCCAAGGTTGAACGTCTGTTTTCCCAACCTCTCCACTCCACCCTCTCTCTCTCCATCTCTCTCTCTCTGTCTCTCTCTCTCTCTGTCCATCTCTCTATGTCTCTCTCTCCCAGTGTCAGCGTTCAGTGTGTACGCAGAGCGCTGAGTGATGCCAGTAAGCGGGTGAAACCGGAGTGGCGCCGTAGCGTAGCGTAGCGTACACAGCCCGGTGTTTGCAAAGGAAACCCTCTCTCTCTCTCTCTCTCTCCACGTTTAAAACCCTCTCAGACGCTCATATAAGTGTCTATAGTTCTGGCAGCATCAGGTATATCAGGTATATCAGGTATATCAGGTATATCAGGTATATCAGGTATATCCGCCGGGCCGAGACCTCGCAGCTCGCACTTCCAGCACAGCGAGGGGCTTCTCCTTTCACTGGTTGGCAAGTTTACAGCCCAATATTCTCCCTCTGACATGCATGTGCATCTACCCTTCCCCCCCTCCTCCCCACATGTAAAAACACGTGCACACACACTTTAAACACACACTTTAAACACACACTCCGGCCATAAACTGTTGTGCTAACCTCCCTGGCTCTCTCTCACTGACCCCAGACTGGAGGTCCATATGGGCCTGTGTGACCCCTGACCCCGGGGACCCCCTGTCAGAGGAGTGAATAGCAGGTTGATGAATGAGCAGGTTGTTTCACACAGAGTGAAACGCTTGGCTCGTTGTTGAGACCAGAGCCTTTGGTTTGTTGGCTTCTATTATAGACGTGGACAAATGTATAGAAGCACACACAACACATGGGCTGTGCATTAGCGCGGTATATTTATCGTAACCAGACGGAAAATGTTATGTATTTTTTTCTTTTCTTTTACATGATTTCACATTGTCACACATCTGCGTTGCATTATAGCGTGCTTTCTCATGCAAAGTGTAAGCCCTGGCCGCGTCGGTGCGTTCTCAAGCATTTCGTGTGTCTGGGGCGTCCCAAATTGATATGTATTTGGCCGCCGACCCGTGTTTGAAAATGCTTCTTGAGCCAGGGAGAGCCATGAGAGAGAAGATTTGTTCAAAATGTGTCCGAATTCTTTTGAAGGTACAGCGTAGCCGCTCCCGACGCGCCACGGTAGATCGGTTATTTTCGAAGAGCCAAAAATTGTTATAAGGCAGAAAGAAGTGTTCAAACTGTTCCTTTAGCTGTAGACCCCCCAGAATCCCCTCAAGGACCCCCTGAATTACACTATTACTTTAAAGTACCTTACGTTCATGTCATATATGTAAATCTTACCCCCAGAGATACAGTATGTCACAGGGAAAAAATATCTGTTTCCATTATATCGAAAATAACTTTTATACTTGGCGTTAAACCACTTTAACCTCCAGCATCCCTATTTCTGGGAGGGGGATCATTGACTGAAAATAGCCGATCTACAAGCTCACAACGATCATGTGTCTTCTTTCACCCTGTAAAGAACAATGGTGATCGCAGAGATCCGTTCTTCAGTTATGGTCTGTTGAAAAAAGCGTCTTTGGACGATCTGGGAGTATAGAATCCTAGATATAAACACTTTTCTGAATTCTCTACCATTGGTCTGAATGGAAAACCGGATGGCCTCATCTCCCTAAGAATCATGGGAAATTGAGTCCCTGGCTGCATTACTGCGGGGTGTTTAATATCAGACAGGCCGTCTGATATTAAACAATGAAAAGTCTTGATTTACGTGTTTTGGCGTACACTATATGTTGGTATATGGTGGCCAAAGTGTTGGTATTTGTGAAAGGAATAACGTATACGCTGTGTAAGAGAGAGACGTGTTTTGGCTTGGTTTTTACCCTGGCTGAGGCTGCCAACGGAGACGCAGCTTTATATGCTTCTGTCAGCGCGTTGCCGTACATCCACGTCTAACTGAAATCCACACTGTGTGTTTTGGACCAAATGTTTTGATTACTGCCTCACTGCCAGTAAAGGGTTTGTTAGAATGATATGCAGTCCATTCCTGCTAGACTCTGGGCTGCTTTCCTGCTTGGTGTTGTGTTGTTGCCCTGTTTGCAAAACATCTCCTCTGTCTTCATGAGAACAGCTTTGTTTAGATTTGTGAAATCCTGCATGTGAGTTGTTGTCTGACGATGAGTGGTAACAAGTAACAAAGTATACAGTATGTAACTAAGTACATCTATGCAAGTACTGTACAATTTTGAGTTACTTTTACTTTACTGGTGTACGTCCAGTTTTTACTTCACTACATCTCAGAGGCAAATATTGTACTTTTACTCCACTACATTTATTTGACAACTTTAGTTACTAGTTACTTTGTATATTTTGACTAGTATTACAAAACACAATGACCAATTCATCCGTATATTCGGTATATTTGACAACAGCACTTTTTCTAAAGATTTTGTATACATTTCGAACTTGTAAAACGAGACATTATTCCCAATGGCTACTTTTACTTTTGGTACTTTAAGTACTTTTGTCACTAAGATACTTTTGTGCTTTTATACAAAAGTATCCCAGACTTTCACATGTAACAGAGTATTTCTACATTGCAGTATTGACACTTGAATTTAAGTAAAAAAAAAAAAAAAGTATACTAAAGAAAAGTATACTACTTTTCCCACCACTGCCAGCGAGGAATCCATTTCTCTCCACGGCTTGGCGTCTTTACAGAGCGCTCTAAAAGCGTTGGGTTTTTTGACATCATAATAATGTCACTGCCTATAGGATCAGTATTTATTGCCCATCAGCGACACACTGGCTAACAGTAAAAAATAATATCTTTTATAAAGCGCTGTGGGTTTGGCACGGAGACACCAGGATGAAATATTAACGTCCTTGGCTCCTCTTAAACGTGTGTTGCTTGGCTGGGTTCTCATGAAGCAGCACAACGTGCCTGCCTGATGGGTGCACAGAGAACAACAGGGATTTGTTTTTGTTTGTTTTTTAAAGTGCTGCCACATTCCACAAAGCGTGGTGCTGCTGTTGTCAGGCGTGGAGAAGTGTTTAGGGGGTGAGACTAGAACGGATCGATTTAATAGATTATACAAATGAGATCAATTTGAATAAAATAATCGGTTTTCAACCCTATGGTTCAGGTGTCCCCCTCAGGGATCCCTCACAGGCATTGGCACTAAGGTTTGCCCACCTGCCCCCGGCAGGTAAATAAAACCTTCGGGCAGGTGAAGTTTGCTTTCAGGTTGCCCGACTATAGGCAAGTGCTCATTTGAGAGGCGCGCAACCGTCTATAAACACAACAAGAGATATCTGTCTAAACACCTGAATGTGGCCTGCGTGCTCTGTCTACTGGTCTGTAGAATGTAAAATAAGAGCACTGTTTACCTATAATGTGCTGTTTTTACTGTTGCTACACTTGAAAATGTAAAATAACAAGTGTGAAACCGTAGTCATATTTAATCATATGTATAGAATAGCTATGTAGGTATTTGGTATTTGGATTTGTTAAATATTGAGGTACAGTATGACATTTTTATCGCACAGCAAATAAGTGTTAAATTGAACGGTATTTAAAATCTTACCTATCATGGACGATGTACTTTTCGGGCAAGTGGGCATGACCTTTGGGCAAGTAGAACATGACCTGTACTTGCCCGACGGGCAAGTGCCTCTGAGACCTTAGTGTCAACCCCTGCCTCAGGATTCATTGATGGAGTTCCAAATGGACCCCTCCTCCATCCAGCTGTGTAACACTCTGACAGTTATATGGGCTCCTTGAAATTAAACCACCAACGCTCACTTCCAGGAACACATTCCTCTGGTAGAGACAGACAGGAACCTGTGAGGTTCCCACAACTCCTCTCCAGGTGTCTCAGGAGACATACCAGAAGAATCACCGGAAAGAAACTCTCCTGGGCTGATGGTGTATGCCTTTTGATTGATTGATTGATTGATTGATTGAGGTATTTATTAGATGTTTTGTATAGGAAACGGTACAGTTTCATGACAGTACAGTTCACTGATACAAGGTCAACTAAAAGGAAACTCGGGTAAGGCAAGGCTTATTTGTTACTTTCCATTGAGAGGTATAAACTATACCTAAACGGTTAAACCTAACCTTATTCCTCATCTAGTCTGGGATCACTTCACTTTTCGGGGTTGTAACCGGTCTGGAGCGGAAACCACAACACGTCATGTTGTAGTACTCTAAGGACTACAATTTGCCAGAACTATCAAACCGGATTCAGTTTTAACCCAAAGTAATTCCCCTGCTTTCAAGGACATACTTTTAGGGCCTACCTAATAAACTCCTTGATGCGGAGTAGTTTTGCTTTTGAGACATTAGTTTGGTATATGCATCTTTTAGTCCAACTGTTAGCGACTGGCTACACTAGGCTACTGGAGCATTTTAACAGGGATTGGGGAAACAAACGGGGGGAACCAAATCAAATCGACACCGCTTCTTCTAGTGGTTTCCGCGTTGGGCGGAAACCAAACGGCCCGTTGTGAACGAACACCAGGCTTTCCCCCAGAAAGCCTGGTAGGCGAGGTTATTCCAAATCTTAACCTCAGGAAGATAATGCGAAATCCTAAAGTTATGTCTAAACCTTATTCTCAGTAAAACAAATACAAGTATAAAAATCTCTGCGTGTGAGTTTCTTTCCGGTGACTCCACCGGTTACCTCTCAGGAGACAGCGGTGTGTTTTTGGGGGGTTGGAGAGGGGGAGGAGGGGGGGGGGGGGAGGGGAGGGGAGGGGTGGAGGGAGCCTCTCCATCTCATTATGCCAGACTAATGGTCCAGGTGCGCCTCGGAGCCACGGAAAAACCTGCAGCTATTCCAGTACAGACCGGCCCCAGGACACGCCCCTTTCCCTCATCAAACTCTGCACGTGAGTGCATGCGCTCTCTCTTTGTGTGTGTGTGTGTGTGTGTGTGTGTGTGTGTGTGTGTGTGTGTGTGTGTGTGTGTGTGTGTGTGTGTGTGTGTGTGTGTGTGTGTGTGTGTGTGTGTGTGCGTGCGTGCGTGCGTGCGTGCGTGTGTGTGCAGTGACGTGCAGAGAATGTTGGAGAGGCAGGGGGCTGACATTTCTAAAAGGGCCTTTAGGGTGGAAATATCGAAAATTGCAGACCTCCAAGCTCACAACTCGTCGTGCTGCGATGCGGTGTGAGCTTGGAGGTCGGCTATTTCCGGTGCTTGATACCACACTGAACTAAGCATAATCAAGTGAATACTGGTGAGATGTGGCGTAACGGCATGGATTTCTACACAGAGAGGGCAATTCTTTTAACATAAGACGCTGCATTCAAGTTCAGGAGAGTTTGGACAAGGCAATTCTCTTGAATGATGCCTTCAGGTATAGCATGGAAAGAGGGGGCATTTGCATTTCTTTCACCATAGTTAAAACTACATTCATGGTCTGGAGAGGGCACTTTTTACAGACGGGAAAAAGGGCAGGGGCTCAAGCCCCACTTTGATGTCTATGTGCGTGCACACGTGCCTGTGCTTGTGTGTGCATGTGTGTGTGTGTGTGTGTGAGAGACAGAGAGAGACTTCAAAGGGGCCCGCCGACGTGCGCAGGGAGCCCGGCCAAGCTGGGCTCGGTGGGGGAGCCATTAAGAGCCAATAGGAATCAGCTGTGGCCTCAAAGACCGTTAAATGATGTGATATGAAGGGGCGGGGCCGCTCGGCACGGCCAATCAGGAGGGGGCACGGCTGTAAAACGAACTCCGTGCTGAGTTAACGGGGGCCGAGGGGAAAGTTAACCGTATTAGAGAGGAGGGAGGGGCGCGCTTTTGTTTTTTTGTTCTGATGTATCTCCTCTTCCATATGGTTCATAAAGTCTGCCCCGAGAAGGGCTTTGGAGGTCCTGAAACTCAACTCCTCTCCTCTCCTCTCCTCTCCTCTCCTCTCCTCTCCTCTCCTCTCCTCTTGAATTTCATTAAAAGGTACTTGAGAACAAGACAAAGCCATGTGTGGATATACCTGTAGGATTTAACTCTTTAAAGGGTGACGAAACCCCCTTTAAAATGAGCTTGTAGTATTTTGTTTCCCAATAGCTCTGGTCCAATACATTATTTTTGTCATGAAATAAAACGCACCCACCAGAGATGTGCCGAAGGGGCTGAGAAACCTTGGTCTATAGTCTTTTAGCCAGCAGTCTGTCAGAGCTGACGCTCTGGACCAGAGCTAGGTCTCCAACTCATGTTAAAAGCTAAAACAGTGCATCAGGGCTGCCTATAATAGGCTGACCTTATAGTACACCACCGGGACGTATTGTAAGCAACGCAGCTGCAGCCAATAAAAAAATGGCGGGTGTGTCGGGCAGATTTAGTGTCAATTGACCGGTGGCACACACAGACACACCTTCCATCTATCATGACACGCCTAGATCCAACCCACCCATCGTTAGGTTTATTAGCTGCAGCTGCGTTGCTAACTAGCCTCCTGCCGTGGTTTTTAAACCTGCACTGGAAAACAAAGAGAAGTGAACAGGCTGGTGTGGAAAGGTTGACCAGCCCAGCTCCTCATCCAGACATCTGTCATATCAAAACTTGACTATTGTAACCCTCTCCTCCCTGGCCTCCCAGCACTTAAACCTCTCCAACTGATCCAAAATGCCGTGGCACGACTGGTCTTCAACCAGCCTAAGTTCTCACATGTCTCCCCCCTTCTCCACTCCCTCAACTGGCTCCCGGTTGCGGCCCGCACCACCAATGGTATGGCTTCTCCATACCTCCAAAACCTGATCAACCCCTTCAACCCCACCCGTTCACTCAGATCAGCCAACACAGGCATGCTGACAGAATCCTCACTAAAAACCCCAGGACAAAAATCCACTCGTCCTAGACAATTTGCCTTCTGGTCCCCAAACTGTAGAATAAAGTCCCTGTCACACTTATAGAACTACAGACTCGCTCCCTAGCTTCCACCGTGGATTGAAGACGCACCTCTTCAGACTCCACCTAAACCCATTTAACACTACTGTAACACTCCCCTTCCCTCAATGACCATACATGAAGCCATCGGTGTATGAATGTGAACAGTGAAGGGGTGAATGTAATGCACAATCCATGAGAAGCGTTTTGGATAAAAGTGCTACATAAATGCACCATTTACCTTGACACTTTGCTGGGACTTGAACCTGGAACGAGGAGGATTGTGGGGCAAATGAGCAGCTGGCTGATGTGCCAGTGGCCATGAGGTTTCCCCCCCACCAGTGAGGTTTTAGAGCGCTGCACACGCTGGCTGGCTGCGTAGAATAATAACTATGTAACATCCACTCCACTCCATTCCAAGGACAATACCGTACTGATAGGGACTCTGACGTTTGCAGGATATACTGTTACCACTGTTCTCGCTGTATTCTTTTACTCACTGACTGACTGACTGTGATTATTGTACTGTATCACTGTTTATACTGTATTGTGTTGAGATTTCTTTCCTCATTGACCTACAGAGAGAGACAGAGAGAGAGAGAAAGAGAGAGAGAGCCTAACAAAGTGCTGTATTGCAGTGGTTCTCAACCTTTTCAGGCCGCAGCGCCCAAAATAATCATATTTTAACCGGGGACCCCCCCACCCTGAGGAGCGCTAAGAGTTGAGGCATTACATTTTGTATAACGCGGTTCTATTGCGAGGCGTTGTGAGCATGCAGATCTGCTATTTTCACAATTTCTGCCTCTACAATTTGACAATTTGGCCAATATTTCATTTGTCATTTTAGAGGTAATTAAAAAGTCCTTGTATTGTCACTTTAGAAATGTGCAGATACCCTCTATACACTTAAACCTTATGTTGGTTTGTTTACTGATGACTGAGAAAACAATGTTGCACTGTCTTTAAGTTAATCATCTGGGGACCCCCCCCAAAATAATTTTGAGAATTGTTAGCATTGTTACTTTATTGCCATTTATTTTTGCTGTTTCATCTTTCAACGTGGAAGAGCCAAACCCCAGGAATGTGCCTCTCATCATAGTGTGCATGTGTGTTGGACTGTAACTAACAATACACATCCATACACCTGGGGTTTCCCCACACAACCCACCCAGGTTCATCTCTCTCCACACAGCGCTCCACTGTACCTCCCTGATGGCTGTATCATTTTCCTCACTGACACTGTACAGCAGGGGTGGGCAATTATTTTTTCCATGGGGCCACATGAACAACAGAAAATATTGTGCAGGGCCGGGCCAAAAGGCAGTGCTCCCCACATAGTCTAGTAGCCAGCCCATAGAGCCCCATTGTAGACCCGGACATTTTGAGTACCCTAAAGTTTTATGTTAGAAATGTTGAGTATGGGTCCCTAGCATGTAAAAACCACCGGATGCTAACTTGTATATGTTGGGCAATTTTCATAATCAGCCGCTAGAGTTGGTGTCCCATTAACTTTACATTACAGGAAAAATAAGCAAAAAATTAATCTGCTTCAAGTAGCATATGAGGGGTCTAACTAGGGGTATTTCATGATTCTGAATCCATTGCAAGCATCCGTTTTGCACGAAAAACATTCCTTGGCGAAAAATCGGCCTTGGTTTAGTGATGAAAAGTGCCGAGTCATCACGTTTCACATGTTTCTGGGGTCCGTTTTAGCCCAAGGAATGTTTTTCATGCAAAACGGATGCTTGCAATGGATTCAGCATCATGAAATACCCATAGTTAGACCCCTCATATGCTACTTGAAGCAGATTAATTTTTTGCTTATTTTTCCTGTAATGTAAAGTTGATGGAACACCAACTCGGCTGATTATGAAAATCGCCCAACATATACAAGTTAGCATCCGGTGGTTTTTACATGCTGGGGACCCATACTCAACATTTCTAACATAAAACATTGGGGTACTCAAAATGTCTGGGTTCACATTCTGGCTACTAGACTAACAAGATGTGCTCCCCGCAAACTAAACACACAGCTTTACCTCCGACCTCAGTAAATAAATACTTTTACAATACACATTTCTGTTGAAAACCCAGCATTTGGCATCGACTTTTCTTTTTTTAGCTACTTTAGCCATTGTTGATGGGTAAGGTAAGGCAGGTCGTCTTGACTTGTGACCAGTCTGACCACCTGCTTGTTATTAAGACAACGATACAATGATCACGCACACGTGCTGATGTACGCATTGCGTCCATATGTATGTGAATAAAAAAACGTCAAAATAAAAGCAATGCAGCTTTAGTCCATGCATGAGGTAACATTAGAACATGTGTTTATTTTGACATTTGCCATTAACGTATAGACGGGCCGGTCAGAGTGAACCAAAGGGCCACATATGGCCCCCGGGCCGCACATTGCCCTATAGTCTGCTGTACAGTGTGCTTACTGTACCTGTTCTATGCTGCTACTCTGTCGTACAGCGACTAACAAACAAGGTGTTGTATCGCGACAAGTTGTGAGCCCGTAGAACTTAGGGCTGTCACAATTATTACATA
>NW_027664523.1:65492-98805 GCF_963921795.1 Nannobrachium achirus | reverse complement strand
GGTCTTAACATAGCTCAGAGTAGTACTGCAGATGTTTAGTCATTGATCTCAGGTCTTAACATAGCTCAGAGTAGTACTGCAGATGTTTAGTCATTGATCTCAGGTCTTAACATAGCTCAGAGTAGTACTGCAGATGTTTAGTCATTGATCTCAGGTCTTAACATAGCTCAGAGTAGTACTGCAGATGTTTAGTCATTGATCTCAGGTCTTAACATAGCTCAGAGTAGTACTGCAGATGTTTAGTCATTGATCTCAGGTCTTAACATAGCTCAGAGTAGTACTGCAGATGTTTAGTCATTGATCTCAGGTCTTAACATAGCTCAGAGTAGTACTGCAGATGTTTAGTCATTGATCTCAGGTCTTAACATAGCTCAGAGTAGTACTGCAGATGTTTAGTCATTGATCTCAGGTCTTAACATAGCTCAGAGTAGTACTGCAGATGTTTAGTCATTGATCTCAGGTCTTAACATAGCTCAGAGTAGTACTGCAGATGTTTAGTCATTGATCTCAGGTCTTAACATAGCTCAGAGTAGTACTGCAGATGTTTAGTCATTGATCTCAGGTCTTAACATAGCTCAGAGTAGTACTGCAGATGTTTAGTCATTGATCTCAGGTCTTAACATAGCTCAGAGTAGTACTGCAGATGTTTAGTCATTGATCTCAGGTCTTAACATAGCTCAGAGTAGTACTGCAGATGTTTAGTCATTGATCTCAGGTCTTAACATAGCTCAGAGTAGTACTGCAGATGTTTAGTCATTGATCTCAGGTCTTAACATAGCTCAGAGTAGTACTGCAGATGTTTAGTCATTGATCTCAGGTCTTAACATAGCTCAGAGTAGTACTGCAGATGTTTAGTCATTGATCTCAGGTCTTAACATAGCTCAGAGTAGTACTGCAGATGTTTAGTCATTGATCTCAGGTCTTAACATAGCTCAGAGTAGTACTGCAGATGTTTAGTCATTGATCTCAGGTCTTAACATAGCTCAGAGTAGTACTGCAGATGTTTAGTCATTGATCTCAGGTCTTAACATAGCTCAGAGTAGTACTGCAGATGTTTAGTCATTGATCTCAGGTCTTAACATAGCTCAGAGTAGTACTGCAGATGTTTAGTCATTGATCTCAGGTCTTAACATAGCTCAGAGTAGTACTGCAGATGTTTAGTCATTGATCTCAGGTCTTAACATAGCTCAGAGTAGTACTGCAGATGTTTAGTCATTGATCTCAGGTCTTAACATAGCTCAGAGTAGTACTGCAGATGTTTAGTCATTGATCTCAGGTCTTAACATAGCTCAGAGTAGTACTGCAGATGTTTAGTCATTGATCTCAGGTCTTAACATAGCTCAGAGTAGTACTGCAGATGTTTAGTCATTGATCTCAGGTCTTAACATAGCTCAGAGTAGTACTGCAGATGTTTAGTCATTGATCTCAGGTCTTAACATAGCTCAGAGTAGTACTGCAGATGTTTAGTCATTGATCTCAGGTCTTAACATAGCTCAGAGTAGTACTGCAGATGTTTAGTCATTGATCTCAGGTCTTAACATAGCTCAGAGTAGTACTGCAGATGTTTAGTCATTGATCTCAGGTCTTAACATAGCTCAGAGTAGTACTGCAGATGTTTAGTCATTGATCTCAGGTCTTAACATAGCTCAGAGTAGTACTGCAGATGTTTAGTCATTGATCTCAGGTCTTAACATAGCTCAGAGTAGTACTGCAGATGTTTAGTCATTGATCTCAGGTCTTAACATAGCTCAGAGTAGTACTGCAGATGTTTAGTCATTGATCTCAGGTCTTAACATAGCTCAGAGTAGTACTGCAGATGTTTAGTCATTGATCTCAGGTCTTAACATAGCTCAGAGTAGTACTGCAGATGTTTAGTCATTGATCTCAGGTCTTAACATAGCTCAGAGTAGTACTGCAGATGTTTAGTCATTGATCTCAGGTCTTAACATAGCTCAGAGTAGTACTGCAGATGTTTAGTCATTGATCTCAGGTCTTAACATAGCTCAGAGTAGTACTGCAGATGTTTAGTCATTGATCTCAGGTCTTAACATAGCTCAGAGTAGTACTGCAGATGTTTAGTCATTGATCTCAGGTCTTAACATAGCTCAGAGTAGTACTGCAGATGTTTAGTCATTGATCTCAGGTCTTAACATAGCTCAGAGTAGTACTGCAGATGTTTAGTCATTGATCTCAGGTCTTAACATAGCTCAGAGTAGTACTGCAGATGTTTAGTCATTGATCTCAGGTCTTAACATAGCTCAGAGTAGTACTGCAGATGTTTAGTCATTGATCTCAGGTCTTAACATAGCTCAGAGTAGTACTGCAGATGTTTAGTCATTGATCTCAGGTCTTAACATAGCTCAGAGTAGTACTGCAGATGTTTAGTCATTGATCTCAGGTCTTAACATAGCTCAGAGTAGTACTGCAGATGTTTAGTCATTGATCTCAGGTCTTAACATAGCTCAGAGTAGTACTGCAGATGTTTAGTCATTGATCTCAGGTCTTAACATAGCTCAGAGTAGTACTGCAGATGTTTAGTCATTGATCTCAGGTCTTAACATAGCTCAGAGTAGTACTGCAGATGTTTAGTCATTGATCTCAGGTCTTAACATAGCTCAGAGTAGTACTGCAGATGTTTAGTCATTGATCTCAGGTCTTAACATAGCTCAGAGTAGTACTGCAGATGTTTAGTCATTGATCTCAGGTCTTAACATAGCTCAGAGTAGTACTGCAGATGTTTAGTCATTGATCTCAGGTCTTAACATAGCTCAGAGTAGTACTGCAGATGTTTAGTCATTGATCTCAGGTCTTAACATAGCTCAGAGTAGTACTGCAGATGTTTAGTCATTGATCTCAGGTCTTAACATAGCTCAGAGTAGTACTGCAGATGTTTAGTCATTGATCTCAGGTCTTAACATAGCTCAGAGTAGTACTGCAGATGTTTAGTCATTGATCTCAGGTCTTAACATAGCTCAGAGTAGTACTGCAGATGTTTAGTCATTGATCTCAGGTCTTAACATAGCTCAGAGTAGTACTGCAGATGTTTAGTCATTGATCTCAGGTCTTAACATAGCTCAGAGTAGTACTGCAGATGTTTAGTCATTGATCTCAGGTCTTAACATAGCTCAGAGTAGTACTGCAGATGTTTAGTCATTGATCTCAGGTCTTAACATAGCTCAGAGTAGTACTGCAGATGTTTAGTCATTGATCTCAGGTCTTAACATAGCTCAGAGTAGTACTGCAGATGTTTAGTCATTGATCTCAGGTCTTAACATAGCTCAGAGTAGTACTGCAGATGTTTAGTCATTGATCTCAGGTCTTAACATAGCTCAGAGTAGTACTGCAGATGTTTAGTCATTGATCTCAGGTCTTAACATAGCTCAGAGTAGTACTGCAGATGTTTAGTCATTGATCTCAGGTCTTAACATAGCTCAGAGTAGTACTGCAGATGTTTAGTCATTGATCTCAGGTCTTAACATAGCTCAGAGTAGTACTGCAGATGTTTAGTCATTGATCTCAGGTCTTAACATAGCTCAGAGTAGTACTGCAGATGTTTAGTCATTGATCTCAGGTCTTAACATAGCTCAGAGTAGTACTGCAGATGTTTAGTCATTGATCTCAGGTCTTAACATAGCTCAGAGTAGTACTGCAGATGTTTAGTCATTGATCTCAGGTCTTAACATAGCTCAGAGTAGTACTGCAGATGTTTAGTCATTGATCTCAGGTCTTAACATAGCTCAGAGTAGTACTGCAGATGTTTAGTCATTGATCTCAGGTCTTAACATAGCTCAGAGTAGTACTGCAGATGTTTAGTCATTGATCTCAGGTCTTAACATAGCTCAGAGTAGTACTGCAGATGTTTAGTCATTGATCTCAGGTCTTAACATAGCTCAGAGTAGTACTGCAGATGTTTAGTCATTGATCTCAGGTCTTAACATAGCTCAGAGTAGTACTGCAGATGTTTAGTCATTGATCTCAGGTCTTAACATAGCTCAGAGTAGTACTGCAGATGTTTAGTCATTGATCTCAGGTCTTAACATAGCTCAGAGTAGTACTGCAGATGTTTAGTCATTGATCTCAGGTCTTAACATAGCTCAGAGTAGTACTGCAGATGTTTAGTCATTGATCTCAGGTCTTAACATAGCTCAGAGTAGTACTGCAGATGTTTAGTCATTGATCTCAGGTCTTAACATAGCTCAGAGTAGTACTGCAGATGTTTAGTCATTGATCTCAGGTCTTAACATAGCTCAGAGTAGTACTGCAGATGTTTAGTCATTGATCTCAGGTCTTAACATAGCTCAGAGTAGTACTGCAGATGTTTAGTCATTGATCTCAGGTCTTAACATAGCTCAGAGTAGTACTGCAGATGTTTAGTCATTGATCTCAGGTCTTAACATAGCTCAGAGTAGTACTGCAGATGTTTAGTCATTGATCTCAGGTCTTAACATAGCTCAGAGTAGTACTGCAGATGTTTAGTCATTGATCTCAGGTCTTAACATAGCTCAGAGTAGTACTGCAGATGTTTAGTCATTGATCTCAGGTCTTAACATAGCTCAGAGTAGTACTGCAGATGTTTAGTCATTGATCTCAGGTCTTAACATAGCTCAGAGTAGTACTGCAGATGTTTAGTCATTGATCTCAGGTCTTAACATAGCTCAGAGTAGTACTGCAGATGTTTAGTCATTGATCTCAGGTCTTAACATAGCTCAGAGTAGTACTGCAGATGTTTAGTCATTGATCTCAGGTCTTAACATAGCTCAGAGTAGTACTGCAGATGTTTAGTCATTGATCTCAGGTCTTAACATAGCTCAGAGTAGTACTGCAGATGTTTAGTCATTGATCTCAGGTCTTAACATAGCTCAGAGTAGTACTGCAGATGTTTAGTCATTGATCTCAGGTCTTAACATAGCTCAGAGTAGTACTGCAGATGTTTAGTCATTGATCTCAGGTCTTAACATAGCTCAGAGTAGTACTGCAGATGTTTAGTCATTGATCTCGGGTCTTAACATAGCTCAGAGTAGTACTGCAGATGTTTAGTCATTGATCTCAGGTCTTAACATAGCTCAGAGTAGTACTGCAGATGTTTAGTCATTGATCTCGGGTCTTAACATAGCTCAGAGTAGTACTGCAGATGTTTAGTCATTGATCTCGGGTCTTAACATAGCTCAGAGTAGTACTGCAGATGTTTAGTCATTGATCTCGGGTCTTAACATAGCTCAGAGTAGTACTGCAGATGTTTAGTCATTGATCTCGGGTCTTAACATAGCTCAGAGTAGTACTGCAGATGTTTAGTCATTGATCTCGGGTCTTAACATAGCTCAGAGTAGTACTGCAGATGTTTAGTCATTGATCTCGGGTCTTAACATAGCTCAGAGTAGTACTGCAGATGTTTAGTCATTGATCTCGGGTCTTAACATAGCTCAGAGTAGTACTGCAGATGTTTAGTCATTGATCTCGGGTCTTAACATAGCTCAGAGTAGTACTGCAGATGTTTAGTCATTGATCTCGGGTCTTAACATAGCTCAGAGTAGTACTGCAGATGTTTAGTCATTGATCTCGGGTCTTAACATAGCTCAGAGTAGTACTGCAGATGTTTAGTCATTGATCTCGGGTCTTAACATAGCTCAGAGTAGTACTGCAGATGTTTAGTCATTGATCTCGGGTCTTAACATAGCTCAGAGTAGTACTGCAGATGTTTAGTCATTGATCTCGGGTCTTAACATAGCTCAGAGTAGTACTGCAGATGTTTAGTCATTGATCTCGGGTCTTAACATAGCTCAGAGTAGTACTGCAGATGTTTAGTCATTGATCTCGGGTCTTAACATAGCTCAGAGTAGTACTGCAGATGTTTAGTCATTGATCTCGGGTCTTAACATAGCTCAGAGTAGTACTGCAGATGTTTAGTCATTGATCTCGGGTCTTAACATAGCTCAGAGTAGTACTGCAGATGTTTAGTCATTGATCTCGGGTCTTAACATAGCTCAGAGTAGTACTGCAGATGTTTAGTCATTGATCTCGGGTCTTAACATAGCTCAGAGTAGTACTGCAGATGTTTAGTCATTGATCTCGGGTCTTAACATAGCTCAGAGTAGTACTGCAGATGTTTAGTCATTGATCTCGGGTCTTAACATAGCTCAGAGTAGTACTGCAGATGTTTAGTCATTGATCTCGGGTCTTAACATAGCTCAGAGTAGTACTGCAGATGTTTAGTCATTGATCTCGGGTCTTAACATAGCTCAGAGTAGTACTGCAGATGTTTAGTCATTGATCTCGGGTCTTAACATAGCTCAGAGTAGTACTGCAGATGTTTAGTCATTGATCTCGGGTCTTAACATAGCTCAGAGTAGTACTGCAGATGTTTAGTCATTGATCTCGGGTCTTAACATAGCTCAGAGTAGTACTGCAGATGTTTAGTCATTGATCTCGGGTCTTAACATAGCTCAGAGTAGTACTGCAGATGTTTAGTCATTGATCTCGGGTCTTAACATAGCTCAGAGTAGTACTGCAGATGTTTAGTCATTGATCTCGGGTCTTAACATAGCTCAGAGTAGTACTGCAGATGTTTAGTCATTGATCTCGGGTCTTAACATAGCTCAGAGTAGTACTGCAGATGTTTAGTCATTGATCTCGGGTCTTAACATAGCTCAGAGTAGTACTGCAGATGTTTAGTCATTGATCTCGGGTCTTAACATAGCTCAGAGTAGTACTGCAGATGTTTAGTCATTGATCTCGGGTCTTAACATAGCTCAGAGTAGTACTGCAGATGTTTAGTCATTGATCTCGGGTCTTAACATAGCTCAGAGTAGTACTGCAGATGTTTAGTCATTGATCTCGGGTCTTAACATAGCTCAGAGTAGTACTGCAGATGTTTAGTCATTGATCTCGGGTCTTAACATAGCTCAGAGTAGTACTGCAGATGTTTAGTCATTGATCTCGGGTCTTAACATAGCTCAGAGTAGTACTGCAGATGTTTAGTCATTGATCTCGGGTCTTAACATAGCTCAGAGTAGTACTGCAGATGTTTAGTCATTGATCTCGGGTCTTAACATAGCTCAGAGTAGTACTGCAGATGTTTAGTCATTGATCTCGGGTCTTAACATAGCTCAGAGTAGTACTGCAGATGTTTAGTCATTGATCTCGGGTCTTAACATAGCTCAGAGTAGTACTGCAGATGTTTAGTCATTGATCTCGGGTCTTAACATAGCTCAGAGTAGTACTGCAGATGTTTAGTCATTGATCTCGGGTCTTAACATAGCTCAGAGTAGTACTGCAGATGTTTAGTCATTGATCTCAGGTCTTAACATAGCTCAGAGTAGTACTGCAGATGTTTAGTCATTGATCTCAGGTCTTAACATAGCTCAGAGTAGTACTGCAGATGTTTAGTCATTGATCTCAGGTCTTAACATAGCTCAGAGTAGTACTGCAGATGTTTAGTCATTGATCTCAGGTCTTAACATAGCTCAGAGTAGTACTGCAGATGTTTAGTCATTGATCTCAGGTCTTAACATAGCTCAGAGTAGTACTGCAGATGTTTAGTCATTGATCTCAGGTCTTAACATAGCTCAGAGTAGTACTGCAGATGTTTAGTCATTGATCTCAGGTCTTAACATAGCTCAGAGTAGTACTGCAGATGTTTAGTCATTGATCTCAGGTCTTAACATAGCTCAGAGTAGTACTGCAGATGTTTAGTCATTGATCTCAGGTCTTAACATAGCTCAGAGTAGTACTGCAGATGTTTAGTCATTGATCTCAGGTCTTAACATACAGTGGTTCACAGAAAATTGAGTCGCCTCAGGTATCTGTAGGTACCTCTGGACACCCACCGGTCTCTCTGGAGATGGGAGTGTCTAAAAATAGGAGGCCGTCCTTTCAGCTTATCTTCTGCAATACAGTCAAGTGACACTAGATGGCATAGCAGAGCAATTAGTTTAACTATTTTGCTGGGGATTGAAATGAATTGAAATGAACCACAGAAGAGACTACTGTAGATACTAGAGAGTAATTATACTTTAAATGGTGTAAAAATACATTTTGGCATAGGACTTTTTCATTAAATGTTAATTAAATGTCTCATTTGTATTTGTAAGGGTCCATTTAAAACTGGCTATGGGACTAAAACGGATAATTATAAAGTTAACAGTTCACATGACAATGAGCTTATTACCAGCACTTAATAACAGTTCCATTGTTTCAGAGAGAGCATGTTTCATTATGGAAAAGCTCTGCTGTTCGCTTGTCTGTCTTTGTTTCCTTGTTGGTTTGAAAACATGTGTCTACCCATGTTTTTCTTAGATTAGCCAACTAATTCTACTATTTCTTTGCATTTGATGTAATTGGTGTTGGTGTAATGATGTATTACCTAAGTTCTAAGAATTACTTGAGTTCAATGTTGAGGTATTTGTATTTTACTTTAGTATTTACAAATTCAATTTGGTGGTCATTACTTCACAGTGTCTATATATCATTGATTACTGCACCTCTCAGTTCTCAATTATAAACATTTATAATCATGTAGTCCAGGGGGCGCCTGAGGGATTGAGCATACAGTTATGAGAGCACTGGCCAAACTGCATTCCTGGCACTCAGCCGATATCACACGTCGGCTTTGTCCCTTTCAATGTGAGCAGGGCGTCACCCAGCGTCAAAGCCCGCCTCCACATCCTGGCTGTCTGCAAAGGCTGTATGTCTACTCGTGATGTAGAAAACGGAGCCTATAGTCTAGTCATTTCACAAATGTAGCCTACCATTTGTAGATTATACAAATATTTGAGCAGATTAAGCAATATTGTGAGCTTGTATTTTCAAATGGCCTAAATGTAGGGCTGAAGTGGTTGTATGCCTTTATAGCCTAATAATCGAAATTTGCAAAGTATCTAACTGTTTTCAAAAGATTGTAGTGGAATAAAAATAGCCTACTCGAGTAAATGTACTCAGTACACCAATGAAGCCTGCGTGTGCCGTCAATTCAACACGGGCGGACAATAGAACTGGTTCAACATGTTTGGCACAGATACTTGTGTATTGGAAGCAATTAGCTTGTCTAGAGGGTCGCCTATATGGTCAGCTGCTCCCCCTCCAACCGTCCTACTGTATATGTTCCATGTGATGTTCTCCCTTATAGACTGTTTTTATTTAATTTTTTGACACTTGCTTTGGCAATGTAAACGTATGTTTTCTCACAAAATGTCATGATTACCGAAAAGTATTGAAAAACAGTGTGGTAAATAATAGTTTGACATTTTAACTTGACCTTTCACTCTGTAATTAGAAAGGGACCCTTTCACAAAAGCAAAAGCGATTGGTCATGTCAGAGGCTTGGTTCTCAAAAACCTCCTCGCTGTCACATCTTCTTCTGAGACGTTGACATTTACCAGAAGAGGAGGAATGGAGAAGGATTTCTACAGGCATTAGGCCTACATTTATGACCATGATGGCATTACATTATTATTATTAAACCACAATCAAATGTTTGTCCAGGTGTCTGGGACAACTAATACATCTTTATGAACAACTTTATGAGGCTATTGGAAAAATGTTGCCTACTGCCTTGTTTCCAAATAAAGAACAATTTCAATTGAACATGTGAACAAAAGTTGTGTCTTTTTCGTTTCCTTATATTTAGCTTATTATTATTATGTCACGTTTATGTTGTTTTGGGACAGTGTGTGAACCAATTATTTTGTAATTGTTTGTGTCACAACGTTCTGTCATTTGATGACTTCTCCGCCTCTCTCTCTCTCTCTCTCTCTCTCTCTCTCTCTCTCTCTCTCTCTCTCTCTCTCTCTCTCCCAGCCCTAGAATATATATATACATACAGTATATAGTATCAAAATCAGCTTACAGTTTTTTTTCGATTGCTAAAACACATTTTTTTTAAATTTGGCACAATTTTCACAACCTTTACTTCTGTCCCCAATCGCTTGACTCAATTTGTTACTACTTTAGATTTCCTTATCATATTAGACTCTGACTTTCCTTCTTTACACTCTGATGTAAATTTCACATCACCTTGTTGTCAAAACACAAGACACACTTTTCAGGTTTGCACACACTTCTCACATAAAATCTCATAGCATCAATCCACAACACACAAATATTCAAATCTCTAAACTTTCGGGTCAGGCGAGCAATTCAGAGCCAGGTCCCACTGCTTCAGGCCATGGAGGAGGCTTATGGAGATGTGGGCTTTGAGGCCTGTCAGGGCTTCATGCGGCACTCTAGGCCAGGGGTTTTCAAAGTGGGTGATGGGGCACCCTGGGGTGCCACGACGGCAGTCCAGGGGTGCCGCGAGATCATTTGATAATATTTTGAATTTATTTGGACACTTGAAAAAATATTATTTATTATATAAAGTACAAAGTTATTTTCAGTCAGTTCTAACCAAAATGGCTATTATGTAATGGCTCAACGTTTTCCTCGCAACATAATCACTAAAATATCGTCACTGTCGGGCAGAAAACTTGTATCTCCAAGTTTCAAATGTGTACGGCTTTTGGTAAAGAAAAGCCATGCTACATCATACAAGACTGTCGCACAAAACTATTGAAAACAGCCGATCTACAAGCACACAACGCGTTGTGGGCTTGTTTGGAGTGTTTGGGGGTAAACGTTTAGACCTACAGTCAATAAAATGTTTTGTCTGCATATTTGTGTGCTGTTTTATGTTTGTCTATGAGAGAAGTGGGCATACACTGGGTCATTTTACAAAAAGGGAATTGGTTCATTTACCAGAGTAATTGACATTCATTCAGTGTGTTCCATTTCGACAATTGTGTTTTCAATTTTGCTCTTCAGTGTTCTGTTCATGCTTGGTAGTGTTCAGCCAAAAGCTAGTTGTGTTTATTCAATGAATGCATGTGTGTGTCATGTGAAAATATGGCTGTGTTTACCAAATGAAAACACGAGTTCCATTTTGTGAACATGTTAAGAGATTTGATGGCAAAGAGTTGTTTTGCAAAGGGATCTTCAACGTTTTCAGATCAAGGACCCCTTAGTTGAGAGAGAGATGAAGCAGGGACCCCCACAACCCTTTGTACCTCAACCTCTGTGCTTACTGCTTAGTATGCTCTTTTTTCCCCTCCACACCTAAAGTATTTGCCGAAAATAGCCAATCTGCAAGCTCACAACACTTTGCAGTGTGAGGTGTTGTGAGCTTGTAGATCTGCTATTTTTGAAAAATTGTGAAAATGAGTGCAAGTCTTTGAATATCTTTGACCCGATCTTTGACCCGACTTCTAAATCCTTCCTCTAAAATCGAAATCATGCTGTTCTCAAACCTTTTCATGTGAAGGACCCCCAAAATTACAGGTATTTGGCCACGGACCCCCCATCTCAAAATATGTTATTCCAGGGACCCCCCAGAAGCAAATATTTGAGTTACAAATGTTCGCTTTTAAGTAGATATATTCAAAGACTTGCAAAAAAAAACATGATTTAAAAAAAATAGCAGATCTACATGTGCTTGTATATTTGCTATTTTTCAATAGTTAAAGCAGTCAATAATCCTAGGCCTAAATGGGTTAAACAAATAATTACAATTTGAGTGCAAAAATAACTTGAAAAGAAACTATTTACAAGCTCACAATGCAGGTAGAGATAACAAGTAACCAACAAGTAATAGACTCGAATAGTCGACTCATATTGAAGAATCGCCACCCCGTGGCTGAACAGCCACACTACACGTTGAAATAAAATATCACATTTCTAGGGGGCGCGGCTAAGAATTTGGAGGCGTGTTTGACAGAGGTACCTCTAGGCACCTCTTGACACCTCTAGGTGTCATTTTAGACTTGGCGACGCTAAATGTTGTAACCCACTGTAGCTCAGAGTAGTACTGCAGATGTTTAGTCATTGATCTCAGGTCTTA
Organism: Nannobrachium achirus; assembly: GCF_963921795.1. Taxonomy (NCBI): domain Eukaryota; kingdom Metazoa; phylum Chordata; class Actinopteri; order Myctophiformes; family Myctophidae; genus Nannobrachium; species Nannobrachium achirus. The sequence goes on along the minus strand of NW_027664523.1, from coordinate 86,939 downwards.
ACATAGCTCAGAGTAGTACTGCAGATGTTTAGTCATTGATCTCAGGTCTTAACATAGCTCAGAGTAGTACTGCAGATGTTTAGTCATTGATCTCAGGTCTTAACATAGCTCAGAGTAGTACTGCAGATGTTTAGTCATTGATCTCAGGTCTTAACATAGCTCAGAGTAGTACTGCAGATGTTTAGTCATTGATCTCAGGTCTTAACATAGCTCAGAGTAGTACTGCAGATGTTTAGTCATTGATCTCAGGTCTTAACATAGCTCAGAGTAGTACTGCAGATGTTTAGTCATTGATCTCAGGTCTTAACATAGCTCAGAGTAGTACTGCAGATGTTTAGTCATTGATCTCAGGTCTTAACATAGCTCAGAGTAGTACTGCAGATGTTTAGTCATTGATCTCAGGTCTTAACATAGCTCAGAGTAGTACTGCAGATGTTTAGTCATTGATCTCAGGTCTTAACATAGCTCAGAGTAGTACTGCAGATGTTTAGTCATTGATCTCAGGTCTTAACATAGCTCAGAGTAGTACTGCAGATGTTTAGTCATTGATCTCAGGTCTTAACATAGCTCAGAGTAGTACTGCAGATGTTTAGTCATTGATCTCAGGTCTTAACATAGCTCAGAGTAGTACTGCAGATGTTTAGTCATTGATCTCAGGTCTTAACATAGCTCAGAGTAGTACTGCAGATGTTTAGTCATTGATCTCAGGTCTTAACATAGCTCAGAGTAGTACTGCAGATGTTTAGTCATTGATCTCAGGTCTTAACATAGCTCAGAGTAGTACTGCAGATGTTTAGTCATTGATCTCAGGTCTTAACATAGCTCAGAGTAGTACTGCAGATGTTTAGTCATTGATCTCAGGTCTTAACATAGCTCAGAGTAGTACTGCAGATGTTTAGTCATTGATCTCAGGTCTTAACATAGCTCAGAGTAGTACTGCAGATGTTTAGTCATTGATCTCAGGTCTTAACATAGCTCAGAGTAGTACTGCAGATGTTTAGTCATTGATCTCAGGTCTTAACATAGCTCAGAGTAGTACTGCAGATGTTTAGTCATTGATCTCAGGTCTTAACATAGCTCAGAGTAGTACTGCAGATGTTTAGTCATTGATCTCAGGTCTTAACATAGCTCAGAGTAGTACTGCAGATGTTTAGTCATTGATCTCAGGTCTTAACATAGCTCAGAGTAGTACTGCAGATGTTTAGTCATTGATCTCAGGTCTTAACATAGCTCAGAGTAGTACTGCAGATGTTTAGTCATTGATCTCAGGTCTTAACATAGCTCAGAGTAGTACTGCAGATGTTTAGTCATTGATCTCAGGTCTTAACATAGCTCAGAGTAGTACTGCAGATGTTTAGTCATTGATCTCAGGTCTTAACATAGCTCAGAGTAGTACTGCAGATGTTTAGTCATTGATCTCAGGTCTTAACATAGCTCAGAGTAGTACTGCAGATGTTTAGTCATTGATCTCAGGTCTTAACATAGCTCAGAGTAGTACTGCAGATGTTTAGTCATTGATCTCAGGTCTTAACATAGCTCAGAGTAGTACTGCAGATGTTTAGTCATTGATCTCAGGTCTTAACATAGCTCAGAGTAGTACTGCAGATGTTTAGTCATTGATCTCAGGTCTTAACATAGCTCAGAGTAGTACTGCAGATGTTTAGTCATTGATCTCAGGTCTTAACATAGCTCAGAGTAGTACTGCAGATGTTTAGTCATTGATCTCAGGTCTTAACATAGCTCAGAGTAGTACTGCAGATGTTTAGTCATTGATCTCAGGTCTTAACATAGCTCAGAGTAGTACTGCAGATGTTTAGTCATTGATCTCAGGTCTTAACATAGCTCAGAGTAGTACTGCAGATGTTTAGTCATTGATCTCAGGTCTTAACATAGCTCAGAGTAGTACTGCAGATGTTTAGTCATTGATCTCAGGTCTTAACATAGCTCAGAGTAGTACTGCAGATGTTTAGTCATTGATCTCAGGTCTTAACATAGCTCAGAGTAGTACTGCAGATGTTTAGTCATTGATCTCAGGTCTTAACATAGCTCAGAGTAGTACTGCAGATGTTTAGTCATTGATCTCAGGTCTTAACATAGCTCAGAGTAGTACTGCAGATGTTTAGTCATTGATCTCAGGTCTTAACATAGCTCAGAGTAGTACTGCAGATGTTTAGTCATTGATCTCAGGTCTTAACATAGCTCAGAGTAGTACTGCAGATGTTTAGTCATTGATCTCAGGTCTTAACATAGCTCAGAGTAGTACTGCAGATGTTTAGTCATTGATCTCAGGTCTTAACATAGCTCAGAGTAGTACTGCAGATGTTTAGTCATTGATCTCAGGTCTTAACATAGCTCAGAGTAGTACTGCAGATGTTTAGTCATTGATCTCAGGTCTTAACATAGCTCAGAGTAGTACTGCAGATGTTTAGTCATTGATCTCAGGTCTTAACATAGCTCAGAGTAGTACTGCAGATGTTTAGTCATTGATCTCAGGTCTTAACATAGCTCAGAGTAGTACTGCAGATGTTTAGTCATTGATCTCAGGTCTTAACATAGCTCAGAGTAGTACTGCAGATGTTTAGTCATTGATCTCAGGTCTTAACATAGCTCAGAGTAGTACTGCAGATGTTTAGTCATTGATCTCAGGTCTTAACATAGCTCAGAGTAGTACTGCAGATGTTTAGTCATTGATCTCAGGTCTTAACATAGCTCAGAGTAGTACTGCAGATGTTTAGTCATTGATCTCAGGTCTTAACATAGCTCAGAGTAGTACTGCAGATGTTTAGTCATTGATCTCAGGTCTTAACATAGCTCAGAGTAGTACTGCAGATGTTTAGTCATTGATCTCAGGTCTTAACATAGCTCAGAGTAGTACTGCAGATGTTTAGTCATTGATCTCAGGTCTTAACATAGCTCAGAGTAGTACTGCAGATGTTTAGTCATTGATCTCAGGTCTTAACATAGCTCAGAGTAGTACTGCAGATGTTTAGTCATTGATCTCAGGTCTTAACATAGCTCAGAGTAGTACTGCAGATGTTTAGTCATTGATCTCAGGTCTTAACATAGCTCAGAGTAGTACTGCAGATGTTTAGTCATTGATCTCAGGTCTTAACATAGCTCAGAGTAGTACTGCAGATGTTTAGTCATTGATCTCAGGTCTTAACATAGCTCAGAGTAGTACTGCAGATGTTTAGTCATTGATCTCAGGTCTTAACATAGCTCAGAGTAGTACTGCAGATGTTTAGTCATTGATCTCAGGTCTTAACATAGCTCAGAGTAGTACTGCAGATGTTTAGTCATTGATCTCAGGTCTTAACATAGCTCAGAGTAGTACTGCAGATGTTTAGTCATTGATCTCAGGTCTTAACATAGCTCAGAGTAGTACTGCAGATGTTTAGTCATTGATCTCAGGTCTTAACATAGCTCAGAGTAGTACTGCAGATGTTTAGTCATTGATCTCTACTGCAGATGTTTAGTCATTGATCTCAGGTCTTAACATAGCTCAGAGTAGTACTGCAGATGTTTAGTCATTGATCTCAGGTCTTAACATAGCTCAGAGTAGTACTGCAGATGTTTAGTCATTGATCTCAGGTCTTAACATAGCTCAGAGTAGTACTGCAGATGTTTAGTCATTGATCTCAGGTCTTAACATAGCTCAGAGTAGTACTGCAGATGTTTAGTCATTGATCTCAGGTCTTAACATAGCTCAGAGTAGTACTGCAGATGTTTAGTCATTGATCTCAGGTCTTAACATAGCTCAGAGTAGTACTGCAGATGTTTAGTCATTGATCTCAGGTCTTAACATAGCTCAGAGTAGTACTGCAGATGTTTAGTCATTGATCTCAGGTCTTAACATAGCTCAGAGTAGTACTGCAGATGTTTAGTCATTGATCTCAGGTCTTAACATAGCTCAGAGTAGTACTGCAGATGTTTAGTCATTGATCTCAGGTCTTAACATAGCTCAGAGTAGTACTGCAGATGTTTAGTCATTGATCTCAGGTCTTAACATAGCTCAGAGTAGTACTGCAGATGTTTAGTCATTGATCTCAGGTCTTAACATAGCTCAGAGTAGTACTGCAGATGTTTAGTCATTGATCTCAGGTCTTAACATAGCTCAGAGTAGTACTGCAGATGTTTAGTCATTGATCTCAGGTCTTAACATAGCTCAGAGTAGTACTGCAGATGTTTAGTCATTGATCTCAGGTCTTAACATAGCTCAGAGTAGTACTGCAGATGTTTAGTCATTGATCTCAGGTCTTAACATAGCTCAGAGTAGTACTGCAGATGTTTAGTCATTGATCTCAGGTCTTAACATAGCTCAGAGTAGTACTGCAGATGTTTAGTCATTGATCTCAGGTCTTAACATAGCTCAGATTAGTACTGCAGATGTTTAGTCATTGATCTCAGGTCTTAACATAGCTCAGAGTAGTACTGCAGATGTTTAGTCATTGATCTCAGGTCTTAACATAGCTCAGAGTAGTACTGCAGATGTTTAGTCATTGATCTCAGGTCTTAACATAGCTCAGAGTAGTACTGCAGATGTTTAGTCATTGATCTCAGGTCTTAACATAGCTCAGAGTAGTACTGCAGATGTTTAGTCATTGATCTCAGGTCTTAACATAGCTCAGAGTAGTACTGCAGATGTTTAGTCATTGATCTCAGGTCTTAACATAGCTCAGAGTAGTACTGCAGATGTTTAGTCATTGATCTCAGGTCTTAACATAGCTCAGAGTAGTACTGCAGATGTTTAGTCATTGATCTCAGGTCTTAACATAGCTCAGAGTAGTACTGCAGATGTTTAGTCATTGATCTCAGGTCTTAACATAGCTCAGAGTAGTACTGCAGATGTTTAGTCATTGATCTCAGGTCTTAACATAGCTCAGAGTAGTACTGCAGATGTTTAGTCATTGATCTCAGGTCTTAACATAGCTCAGAGTAGTACTGCAGATGTTTAGTCATTGATCTCAGGTCTTAACATAGCTCAGAGTAGTACTGCAGATGTTTAGTCATTGATCTCAGGTCTTAACATAGCTCAGAGTAGTACTGCAGATGTTTAGTCATTGATCTCAGGTCTTAACATAGCTCAGAGTAGTACTGCAGATGTTTAGTCATTGATCTCAGGTCTTAACATAGCTCAGAGTAGTACTGCAGATGTTTAGTCATTGATCTCAGGTCTTAACATAGCTCAGAGTAGTACTGCAGATGTTTAGTCATTGATCTCAGGTCTTAACATAGCTCAGAGTAGTACTGCAGATGTTTAGTCATTGATCTCAGGTCTTAACATAGCTCAGAGTAGTACTGCAGATGTTTAGTCATTGATCTCAGGTCTTAACATAGCTCAGAGTAGTACTGCAGATGTTTAGTCATTGATCTCAGGTCTTAACATAGCTCAGAGTAGTACTGCAGATGTTTAGTCATTGATCTCAGGTCTTAACATAGCTCAGAGTAGTACTGCAGATGTTTAGTCATTGATCTCAGGTCTTAACATAGCTCAGAGTAGTACTGCAGATGTTTAGTCATTGATCTCAGGTCTTAACATAGCTCAGAGTAGTACTGCAGATGTTTAGTCATTGATCTCAGGTCTTAACATAGCTCAGAGTAGTACTGCAGATGTTTAGTCATTGATCTCAGGTCTTAACATAGCTCAGAGTAGTACTGCAGATGTTTAGTCATTGATCTCAGGTCTTAACATAGCTCAGAGTAGTACTGCAGATGTTTAGTCATTGATCTCAGGTCTTAACTCATTAAAAGCCTCAGACATTAACGGATTATAATATCCAGAGTGCCTCCCACCCCCCCCCATTCACGGCCGTTCTCTTATTTTGTCTTATTTTGAAGGCCACCGGAAGTACTTCCGGTCTGACGTCATCGGATCCTTCGACTGAACCGATCATTGTTTATGTGGAGCCATGCTGGATCGGCTCGTAGCGTTTATACATGTGTTTTATAAGCGAGCATCTGCCTCCATCTTCGCTTCTAAAGTGTAGTTTTGAGATAATGGACATTAAAGATGAGGCGGCCCGTCCACCTCAATGTTATGGGATGACTATTGTGTGCTCGTGGAGCCGTGATGATGACAAATCAGCGCGGATTTCGTCTCCGGAGCGTCGGCCATTGTACTAGGTATTTTTACTCGCCGTTACAGTAATATATTACTTTTCCCGCGACATCGCGTGGATGGCACTATAGATACTCTATTACTTTTCCCGCGACATCGCGGGGTTGGCTTTTAATGAGTTAACATAGCTCAGAGTAGTACTGCAGATGTTTAGTCATTGATCTCAGGTCTTAACATAGCTCAGAGTAGTACTGCAGATGTTTAGTCATTGATCTCAGGTCTTAACATAGCTCAGAGTAGTACTGCAGATGTTTAGTCATTGATCTCAGGTCTTAACATAGCTCAGAGTAGTACTGCAGATGTTTAGTCATTGATCTCAGGTCTTAACATAGCTCAGAGTAGTACTGCAGATGTTTAGTCATTGATCTCAGGTCTTAACATAGCTCAGAGTAGTACTGCAGATGTTTAGTCATTGATCTCAGGTCTTAACATAGCTCAGAGTAGTACTGCAGATGTTTAGTCATTGATCTCAGGTCTTAACATAGCTCAGAGTAGTACTGCAGATGTTTAGTCATTGATCTCAGGTCTTAACATAGCTCAGAGTAGTACTGCAGATGTTTAGTCATTGATCTCAGGTCTTAACATAGCTCAGAGTAGTACTGCAGATGTTTAGTCATTGATCTCAGGTCTTAACATAGCTCAGAGTAGTACTGCAGATGTTTAGTCATTGATCTCAGGTCTTAACATAGCTCAGAGTAGTACTGCAGATGTTTAGTCATTGATCTCAGGTCTTAACATAGCTCAGAGTAGTACTGCAGATGTTTAGTCATTGATCTCAGGTCTTAACATAGCTCAGAGTAGTACTGCAGATGTTTAGTCATTGATCTCAGGTCTTAACATAGCTCAGAGTAGTACTGCAGATGTTTAGTCATTGATCTCAGGTCTTAACATAGCTCAGAGTAGTACTGCAGATACTAGCTCAGGGGTAGAGAAACTGGTATTAGAGCACGAAGGGTATAAATCCCGATGGGTTCCCAGTTCGAATCCGGGCTCCCCCTGAGTTAATGTCGAAAGCTCAGAGTAGTACTGCAGATGTTTAGTCATTGATCTCAGGTCTTAACATAGCTCAGAGTAGTACTGCAGATGTTTAGTCATTGATCTCAGGTCTTAACATAGCTCAGAGTAGTACTGCAGATGTTTAGTCATTGATCTCAGGTCTTAACATAGCTCAGAGTAGTACTGCAGATGTTTAGTCATTGATCTCAGGTCTTAACATAGCTCAGAGTAGTACTGCAGATGTTTAGTCATTGATCTCAGGTCTTAACTCATTAAAAGCCTCAGACATTAACGGATTATAATATCCAGAGTGCCTCCCACCCCCCCCCATTCACGGCCGTTCTCTTATTTTGTCTTATTTTGAAGGCCACCGGAAGTACTTCCGGTCTGACGTCATCGGATCCTTCGACTGAACCGATCATTGTTTATGTGGAGCCATGCTGGATCGGCTCGTAGCGTTTATACATGTGTTTTATAAGCGAGCATCTGCCTCCATCTTCGCTTCTAAAGTGTAGTTTTGAGATAATGGACATTAAAGATGAGGCGGCCCGTCCACCTCAATGTTATGGGATGACTATTGTGTGCTCGTGGAGCCGTGATGATGACAAATCAGCGCGGATTTCGTCTCCGGAGCGTCGGCCATTGTACTAGGTATTTTTACTCGCCGTTACAGTAATATATTACTTTTCCCGCGACATCGCGTGGATGGCACTATAGATACTCTATTACTTTTCCCGCGACATCGCGGGGTTGGCTTTTAATGAGTTAACATAGCTCAGAGTAGTACTGCAGATGTTTAGTCATTGATCTCAGGTCTTAACATAGCTCAGAGTAGTACTGCAGATGTTTAGTCATTGATCTCAGGTCTTAACATAGCTCAGAGTAGTACTGCAGATGTTTAGTCATTGATCTCAGGTCTTAACATAGCTCAGAGTAGTACTGCAGATGTTTAGTCATTGATCTCAGGTCTTAACATAGCTCAGAGTAGTACTGCAGATGTTTAGTCATTGATCTCAGGTCTTACCATAGCTCAGAGTAGTACTGCAGATGTTTAGTCATTGATCTCAGGTCTTAACATAGCTCAGAGTAGTACTGCAGATGTTTAGTCATTGATCTCAGGTCTTAACATAGCTCAGAGTAGTACTGCAGATGTTTAGTCATTGATCTCAGGTCTTAACATAGCTCAGAGTAGTACTGCAGATGTTTAGTCATTGATCTCAGGTCTTAACATAGCTCAGAGTAGTACTGCAGATGTTTAGTCATTGATCTCAGGTCTTAACATAGCTCAGAGTAGTACTGCAGATGTTTAGTCATTGATCTCAGGTCTTAACATAGCTCAGAGTAGTACTGCAGATGTTTAGTCATTGATCTCAGGTCTTAACATAGCTCAGAGTAGTACTGCAGATGTTTAGTCATTGATCTCAGGTCTTAACATAGCTCAGAGTAGTACTGCAGATGTTTAGTCATTGATCTCAGGTCTTAACATAGCTCAGAGTAGTACTGCAGATACTAGCTCAGGGGTAGAGAAACTGGTATTAGAGCACGAAGGGTATAAATCCCGAAGGGTTCCCAGTTCGAATCCGGGCTCCCCCTGAGTTAATGTCGAAGGGTCCTTGGGCAAGACTCTGAACCCCTAATTGCCTCCGGTGAGTAGGTTGGTGCCTTGCATGGCTTCCTCCGCCACCGGTGTATGAATGTGTGTGTGAATGGGTGAATGTAATGCACAATCTATGTAAAGCGCTTTGGATTAAAAGCGCTATATAAATGCACCATTTACCATTTACCATTTTTAGTCATTGATCTCAGGTCTTAACATAGCTCAGAGTAGTACTGCAGATGTTTAGTCATTGATCTCAGGTCTTAACATAGCTCAGAGTAGTACTGCAGATGTTTAGTCATTGATCTCAGGTCTTAACATAGCTCAGAGTAGTACTGCAGATGTTTAGTCATTGATCTCAGGTCTTAACATAGCTCAGAGTAGTACTGCAGATGTTTAGTCATTGATCTCAGGTCTTAACATAGCTCAGAGTAGTACTGCAGATGTTTAGTCATTGATCTCAGGTCTTAACATAGCTCAGAGTAGTACTGCAGATGTTTAGTCATTGATCTCAGGTCTTAACATAGCTTAGAGTAGTACTGCAGATGTTTAGTCATTGATCTCAGGTCTTAACATAGCTCAGAGTAGTACTGCAGATGTTTAGTCATTGATCTCAGGTCTTAACATAGCTCAGAGTAGTACTGCAGATGTTTAGTCATTGATCTCAGGTCTTAACATAGCTCAGAGTAGTACTGCAGATGTTTAGTCATTGATCTCACAGTAAAAGTCACTTCATCATTTAAAGGATTAAAGTGACATCAAACACAGAACAAGGAAGCAAGACTACAAATCATATCAGGAACACTTTAAAGTGTTTTAAGTTTAACTTTGTCTATTCTAGGTTACTTATGTAACCTCAGTTTAGGTCATTCTTCAGTATCATGTTACTTTTGTGTCTCCAGTGTCTAGAGCAGCTCCAGTCCATGTTTCACCTCAACCCATGCCTCCAGTGTCTACAGCAGCTCCAGTCCATGTTTCACCTCAATCCATGCCTCCAGTGTCTACAGCAGCTCCAGTCCATGTTTCACCTCAACCCATGTCTCCAGTGTCTACAGCAGCTCCAGTCCATGTTTCACCTCAACCCATGTCTCCAGTGTCTACAGCAGCTCCAGTCCATGTTTCACCTCAACCCATGCCTCCAGTGTCTACAGCAGCTCCAGTCCATGTTTCACCTCAACCCATGCCTCCAGTGTCTACAGCAGCTCCAGTCCATGTTTCACCTCAACCCATGACTCCAGTGTCTACAGCAGCTCCAGTCCATGTTTCACCTCAACCCATGACTCCAGGTATTGAAAACAGAGAGGTCAAACGTGAGTCCTCTTCCTCTAAGGCCGCGCTCACACATTAGCGTCACGCATCGTCATCTTATCGTCTGAGAACGGCCGCTGGGGGCGCCGTACTAATGCATTGTCAATGGAAGGTTGTTTGGTTTTTTGTCGTTGCCGTGTCTCAAGCTCAACCGCAGCCTGTACGCTCTTGAAGAGACACGGCAACCACAAAAAAAACAACAACCTTGCATTGAGAATGCATTAGTACGGCGCCCCCAGTGGCCATTATCAGACGATAAGATGACGATGCGTGACGCATATGTCTGTGGCCGGCCTGAGGAAGTGATGGAATTCACACACACACACACACACACACACACACACACACACACACACACACACACACACACACACACACACACACACACACACACACACACACACACACACCACCTGGTTTCATTCAGACTCATTAGCAACAGGTAAACACGCTTCAATAAACAAACATATATTGTAGATTGTAAGGCAGGGGTCGTTAATTTTGACCCCCCCCTCCCAAGGAGGATTTTAGGGGAGGGTCATGCTATTTTGGTTTTAATCTCGGGGAGGGTGATGCTATTTTAATTTGAGTGTCAGGGAGGGTCATGCGATTTTGAATAAAAAAATAGTCCAGGTTTTTATAGGCCTATATATATTTTACTACAGCGTTCCTTTCAATAATACTATTATTTAATTAAGGAACGCTGTAGTAAAATACAACAATGATACCACCCTCTGCTTTCTCCTCAATGGTACAGCCGAGCTATCACTGACGCGTTTCACAGAAGTGCGGAACTTCAGTCTCAATCAGTGCTTGAATGAGCACAGAGCGGGGAGATGCTCTCAAATGTTTGTGCACGACGATATTTCATGATTATTAATCAGATTGTATGAGCATTTAGCGTTATAGCGTTCATGTTTTCCTACTATCTACCATCTAATTCTACCATCTATAAATCACATGTATGCGAGGCACCCGTGTAGGTCCTATTGAGGGCTCTAATTGACCTAGTGCAACTTGACAGTTTGTTGGTGTGAATCCATCCGTCTTAAATACAGGCTATGAAACATTGTGGTAGGCTATATAGAGCCATGTGCGGGTTAAATTAATTTATTTATAAAAGGTTAAATCCCCCTCCAGACCGTCCGCTCTCATTAGATGTCTGACCATTCTGGCCACCTCCTCCCCTCATTGATTTAATTTCTGATCACCGCTCCCTCGGTCGCACATACCGATAGTGTATTATTTGTTAGGAGTTGCTCACAGTAGTTAGATAAAAGGAAAGTGCCACTGGAGTCACTTGTATATCATATATAGGAGAGAGAGAGAGAGAGAGAGAGAGAGAGAGAGAGAGAGAGAGAGAGAGAGAGAGAGAGAGAGAGAGAGAGAGAGACGTCCTCATCTTCGTAGATATTCATATCTTGCTATTAAAAGTATTTGCTGTCTGGTTTATTGCTGGTAGATTTTGCGAGTCCCTCCGGCCGCCACTGGTTTTAGTTTTTGATAGCCCGTTAACGACCGTCGACCGCCGATAAATAGGCTAACGCCTGTGCCGCAATTTTGCAGGGGTCCTGTGGTTACATTGTGAGTTGAACTTGAAGAATTAATAAACACAGGGAGATGGAGGAGGCATTATTATGCAGCTTGGATACATACGCTACATGTCCTGTGGACAGACGTGGACTCAGTCTCAGTGATTCCTTGTTTCGGATGCAGTGTGAGGGCAAACGTATCAATTAAATATGCAAGAATGTGGCAACTTCACCCCTCCCATTCGCACGACTAAACCGAATTATATTATGAGAATGTGGCCATATGCAAACAGACAGTGTGTGTGTGTGTGTGTGTGTGTGTGTGTGTGTGTGAGTGTGAGTGTGAGTGAGTGTGTGTGTGTGTGTGTGTGTGTGTGTGTGTGTGTGTGTGTGTGTGTGTGTGTGTGTGTGTGTGTGTGTGTGTGTGTGTGTCGCTGCAGTCGCTCTCTCTCAAAAAGCAAAAAGAGAGGGAGAGAGCTCGCTAGAGATGTTGCATCTGTCCAAAAACAAAAAGGTCTCATCTCACAGTGCACTCTAACTTCTTCATAAAGATGTTAAACTTGGTCACACATAGGTTTGAGTGATTAGGCTACTTTGTCTGATGTGAAAACATTGTGATGGATAAAGACATGGATGTTACCTTGTGTGTTGGATCCAGTCAATTTGAAGAAAGTAAATAATCCAGCGTTTAATTTGAGGTGAGGAGAATAAGAAAGCACAGGACTACGTTTTCATCACAACTGCTTGGCTGAAGACCCATTCTATAGCCTATTATGTCATTTTATCATTCAGACCAGCTGACTGGAGTGAGAGCTTAATTGAAATTAACTACATTGCGCAGTGAACTGGAATTAGGTGTATGATTAATCGTCTCGACAGCCCTAACTATAAGTTAAGGTTTTAGGCATAATTTTACTGTGGTAAATGTCATGTTGTTAGGGGAGGGTAAATCTTTTTTTTTTTAATGCCAGGGGAGGGTCATTGATTTTTCCCCCAATTGAGAGGGAGGGTCATGGCATTTTATATCAGGGCTTATACAATTTCTCCAGTAACACCCCTCAATAAAAATCGACCCCTCCCTAAGCTAGAGGTTTTGTTGTAATCAAAGAAACATTACTTTATTTGACTGTTTATTCTATTGTGTGTGTACAGAGCCTGGTGAAGTCAGGTTGGTGGGAGGAGCCAGACAATGTACTGGTAAACTGGAGATGAAACACCAGGGAGAATGGAGACCAGTGGATCCTTATAAATGGAACCTGACAAAATCATCTGTAGCGTGTAGACAACTGGACTGTGGCTCTGTTGTTTCTACAGAACAGAGACGTGGTTCTAGACGTCAACCTACATGGTGGATTCTATCTCCCTGTTTTGGAACTGAAAATTCACTGGAGGAGTGTGGAGCAATATACCCTGATACTTCCTCATCCTCCCGTCTGGAGCTGATCTGTTCAGGTAATGACTTCAACAATGACCCTAATCTTCATACTGTCTGTCTCCTTGTCTCTATGATTAGTCAGTCTGTACATTGTCAATGTGTTTCTCATGTTTTCATCAGCTACAGTATACAGACTATTTAGGGTGAAATATGTTTCTAGTTAGTTTGTGTTGTGATTGTGTACATTCATTCCAATAAGTGATTTATCTGATGTATTTAGTTATAATTTAGTCTAATCCAGTGGTTCACAAACGTTTTACTCCAAGTACCACCTCAGAAAATATCTCTCTCCAATGCCTGTGGAGTATTCATATGCACGTAATCGCTTTAGATTTAGTCCATGGGACATAGCCCACAATTTATGAAAAGCAATGGATTCTTGTGGCAAATTCTAATGATGATTTTATGTTCCCACATGCCCATGGTATCATTTAACCCCTGCTAGCACTACCAGCTTGGTAACCGCAAATTGCAACGCTAGATTTTTTTTTTATGTTGAATCTAGGGTTGCAATACCTCCCATAGGCATCCAACACATAAAAACTGTTTTTTACAATCTGATTGTATTAATCAATGTCAGACTCACCAATATTGGGGCTCTGAAGTGTTGAACTTCGGAAGCGCTTGTCTTCTATAACGCCATGTCCCGCTGCCTCCTGCATTAGGCTATGTGACTTTTTAGAACCAGCTGGTACACAGGACCGCTGAGTGACTTCCCACGAGCGCTTCCAAACTCCAGCACTCAGAAATAATAATCACTTGAACTGAATTTCTTGATAGAAAGTAGCTCATAACATGTCTATGTTGGGTTTTTATGAAACAAACACTTTGCATCTAGAAAGAGGAGTCTTCAGGCTTTCCGTACAGCCCCAATATTGATGAGTCTGACGTTGTTTAATACAATCAGATAGCAAAAAAACTGTTTTGATGCGTTGGCTGCATATGGGAGGTATTGCAACCATAGATTCAACCGATTAAAAATAATCTAGTGTTGCAATTTGCGGCTACCCCCTCTCACGACTTCTTGTTATTTTTTTTTTTGTATTCTGAAGAGCCGTAACAAGAGTCACTTGCTTGTCCGTCGGCTCTTTCTGATATCCCTGCGGTGTGGTTGGCTACGTTCCTGCCTCTGAACTATCAGAGACAGGCTGACACTACCAGCTAGCCAAAAGAAGCCGGGGGGAGGCGGGACATGTGACGTAATGAGGAAGCAAGAGAGAGTTTGGAAAAAGCAGCAAAATATTCACAAATAGATTAAAAATACTTAACGGCATCGCCGATTTGCGCTGATTCGCACACGTTTCCGCGCTCTCCTTGTGCAGTTCTGGGTATCTTTAGAGAATCTCAACAACATCTGAGCAACGCTGTATTCGTCCGAGACCAGACAGTGGTAGGCTTGCGCTTGCGTATCAGAAAGAGCGGACAAGCAAGTGACTCTTGTTACGGCTCTTCAGAATACAAAAAAAAGTAACAAGAAGTCGCGAGAGGGGCTACCAGCTTGGTAGCTTTCGACTGTTACCACCACTTTCATATGAGAGATAACCAAAATTCATATATTCTTTAATCAATTTCCATATACGTACCTGTAGTATCCTTATAATGCAATTGAATATGTCAAATCATGCCTGGAATTGATGGGTACTGAATTATAAAACATTGTAATGCAGAATAATATTACTTAGAAATGCAACATTTACATCAAATATCTAAAGAATCTAGCAAATTAGAGACTGTTCAGGGTGTTCATAAAAACCTGATTAGACGATAAAAAGATCAAAAGTTTTTTTTAAGTGAAATATCCCTTTAATTTGCAAGAAGTCAACACAATTAGTTAATGTCGAAAATGTGTTCTCTTGATTAAAATTAAACGATTATAAAGTACAACATTTACATTTGATGTTAAACACTACCTGATTGTAAATAGCTACAGTACACAATTATTTTTTTATGCAGGCCTACTTTAAGTAATCAAAGTGAGACAATTAACTCAGTGTTGCCTATTTATTTTTATTATTGAAGTGACCAAGCCTGGTTTGGTTTCTATTTAGTGTGCAAGGCTTACAGTATATCCGGTCTAAAGCTCCGGTCTAAAATATCCGCTACTTTTCACATACACATACATTAATGCACGTGAAATGTTTCCGTATCCTTTGTCCACCGTATGTTGATGTCCTTAACAGTGTCCACATGCGCCATTGTTTTAGTTCTGTGACACTAACATGACACACAATGTCTATATAAAACCACAAACACTGGTTTCAGGCTGGCTAACATTATAGTCACTGAATATAAGTAATATTTCCTTGTAGCGATCCCAGAAAATACAAATGTAAAGCTCTCTGTGTTAACGGCAAGACACAAATAACCAAATAGCTTTGAGACACACTAGCTCCTTTTGGAACCTCTCCCTCTGCTATGCAGCTCAGAGATGAGGTTCCTCACTCTTGTTATCCACAATCGGTCTGTTGCGGAGAAGCTACGCCTTTTGTGAACATTTTATCCAAAAAGTAAATTCCCATACCGGTCTCTCATCTGTTTACTTCTCAAGCGCGGAAGAAGATCGAAGCAGCGTGTTGAAATAAAGAGTTTATATTGCTCATTTTGTCAGCCGGTCTCGTTTTTTAGACATTCCGGAAGTTGCGGTCGCATAGAAAACATCACTACCTCCCCTGGTCACGTGATATAGACACAATGAATAATAGTTGAAAATAAAACATATAAAAAGTGAGGTAGCCCATTCTTCAAAATAACCTCTTGTGTCAATAATAGAAAAATATAAATAATGCCTCAAAACATGTTAAACAAAAAGAAAAGAAGAGGTAAGCCTATTCTTCAATGTTTAGTTAGGCCATGCTTTAAAATAATGTATTTTATGGCTAATGTATAAAATATAAATAATGCCTCAAGCTAAAACGCCCTCAGCTGCATTTACCATATCTTCTTGCCTGGCGTTGCCAGCCTCTATCACACACTTCGTTTTGGGAAGAGAGTCTGGGATTTCAGGAAGAGTTTTCATTTCTGGGGTTTGCCCCAAACCACGTGCAAGCCTACAGAAACCAACTGGTTGAGGAAATAGAATCTCAATGGATCGTACTACAACACCACTACCACCAGGGGGTGTTGTTGTGTTTGGTCTGGTTTATTAACCAGGCAACATATCTTCTGCTTCGCCAGGTCGTACAAAGTACTTTGTAGCGGACATATGGGCTTGCAGGTCATTGGAACCTTTATTTGCCACGGATACATAAGTTCCTGCTTTTGAGACAGTACTCTGCTTCCCATTTGTAACGACCCAGACGAAAACACGGGTACTTTATCCACGTTTCATCAGTGAAATTGCATTTACGTTTCGGTATTTTCTTTTCATTCGCTCACTGCTCACCGGCGCTCGCTTCAGTGGCTTTGCTTGAACGGAGAACGTAGGAGGAGAGTGCGGCGCTGCACTGTTGTATAATGAATGAATACACATTCTGGGGTTCGGGGTGGAACTCCGCTTCTCAGAGTGTGTTCCCAAAGGAACCACTGAACATGTATGGTAAATACAATGGTCTGTGATGCTCTGATAAAGTAGACGCTACACAAACTCAAATCCCTGGACATTTGAAGGATTTTATAAATTCCCCACGGACAGCCCTCTAAAAAGAGGACATGTCCAGGGAAAAGAGGACGTATGGTCACCCTACCCTGTGTTTTGGCAGAGAGATGTTTACACACACACACACACACACACACACACACACACACACACATAGGCGCCGTCTCTGTGGGTGATGAAGGGCCGCAGCCCCCCGCGAGATCAAGGCGAAATTAACACGTACCGATTTGTTTGAGGGGGTGGGGGGGGTCGGGGGAGCGCTCGATGTTTCAGCCCCCCGCGGCATGGACAAAACCCGGCGCCTATGCACACACACACACACACACACACACACACACACACACACACTCACTCACTCACTCACTCACTCACTCACTCACTCACTCACTCACTCACTCACTCACTGTCTCTGTCTCTGTCTCTCACCTATAGGGGTGAGGTTGGTGAATGGGACTAGTGAGTGTTCAGGCAGAGTGGAGGTGAAGTCTGATCAGTCGTGGCTCTCAGTGTGTGAAGGTGACTTTGACCAGCAGGATGCAGAGGTGGCCTGTAGGGAGCTTGACTGTGGGGCTCCTTCAGTCCTCCAGGGGGCGCTCTATGGAGAAGGGAAGGCTCCCATGTGGACCAAAGAGTTCCAGTGTGAAGGCAGTGAGTCTGTTCTCCTGGACTGTAGAACCTCAGACTCAACTAGAAACACCTGCTCACCTGACAAGACTGTTGGACTCACCTGCTCAGGTAAAAGACAAACTACACTTTATTGATTATTAGTTTACAGTCAAAGTAATATTACTGTTTCAACCAGTTCAATCCTAAATTTAGTTCACTGTATTCACAAGGCGGTATACTAGGCCGACTCCCATTTTCACTCAAAAATAGCAGATCTACAAGCTTGTATTGTGATGAGTTGTGAGCTTACAAGGTTGTCTATTTTTGCTGACAGTTAACTCTAGGATAGAGAGACTACAGTTCTAAACTTTTATTCTATTGTCTGTGTACAGATCCTGGTATCAGGTTGGTGGGAGGAACCAGTAACTGTACTGGTAGACTAGACGTGAAACACCAGAGAGAATGGAGACCAGTGAATCCTTATGACTGGAACCAGGAGAAATCATCTGTAGCGTGTAGACAACTGGGCTGTGGCTCTCCTGTTTCTACAGAAGAGAGACATGGTTCTACATATCAACCTACATGGAGGATTCTATCCCGCTGTGTTGGATCTGAAAATTCACTGGGGAGGTGTGGATCAATGAGCTCTAGTTCTTCCTTGTCCAGTCTGGAGCTGACCTGTTCAGGTAACAACAATGACTTCAACAATGACACTAATCTATACTGTCTGTCCTTGATCCATGATTAGTCAGTCTGTACATTGTCAATGTGTCTCATGTTTTTATCATTTACAGTGATCAGGTATTCTTCCACAGGAAACTGACTGTTTAGGTTGAAATATGTGACTGGGTCTGGACACTAGCTCCTTTTGGAACCTCTCCCTCTGCTATGCAGCTCAGAGATGAGTTTCCTCACTCTTGTCATCCACAATCAGTCTGTTGTGGGGAAGCTCCGCCGTTCACGAACACTTCTTACCTTTTGTGAACATTCTATCCAAAAAGTAAAGGTCCTATACCGGTCTCTCATCTGTTTACTTCTCAAGCGTGGAAGAAAATCTAAGCAGTGTGTTGACATAAATAGTTTAATATCACTCATTTTGACAGCCAGTCCCATGTTTTTTAGACATTCCGGAAGTTGCGGCCGCATAGGAAACATTACTACCTCCCCTGGTCACATGATATAGACACAATGAATAATAGTTGAAAATATATAAAATATAGATAATGCCTCAAAACATGTTAAACAAAAAGAAAAGAAGAGGTAAGCCTATTCTTCAATGTTTAGTTAGGCCATGCTTTAAAATAATGTATTTTATGGCTAATGTATAAAATATAAATAATGCCTCAAGCTAAAACGCCCTCAGCTGCATTTACCATATCTTCTTGCCTGGCGTTGCCAGCCTCTATCACACACTTCGTTTTGGGAAGAGAGTCTGGGATTTCAGGAAGAGTTTTCATTTCTGGGGTTTGCCCCAAACCACGTGCCCCAAGCCTACAGAAACCAACTGGTTGAGGAAATAGAATCTCAATGGATCGTACTACAACACCACTACCACCAGGGGGTGTTGTTGTGTTTGGTCTGGTTTATTAACCAGGCAACATATCTTCTGCTTCGCCAGGTCGTACAAAGTACTTTGTAGCGGACATATGGGCTTGCAGGTCATTGGAACCTTTATTTGCCACGGATACATAAGTTCCTGCTTTTGAGACAGTACTCTGCTTCCCATTTGTAACGACCCAGACGAAAACACGGGTACTTTATCCGCGTTTCATCAGTGAAATTGCATTTACGTTTCGGTATTTTCTTTTCATTCGCTCACTGCTCACCGGCGCTCGCTTCAGTGGCTTTGCTTGAACGGAGAACGTAGGAGGAGAGTGCGGCGCTGCACTGTTGTATAATGAATGAATACACATTCTGGGGTTCGGGGTGGAACTCCGCTTCTCAGAGTGTGTTCCCAAAGGAACCACTGAACATGTATGGTAAATACAATGGTCTGTGATGCTCTGATAAAGTAGACGCTACACAAACTCAAATCCCTGGACATTTGAAGGATTTTATAAATTCCCCCGGACAGCCCTCTAAAAAGAGGACATGTCCAGGGAAAAGAGGACGTATGGTCACCCTACCCTGTGTTTTGGCAGAGAGATGTTTACACACACACACACACACACACACACACACACACACACACACACACACACACACACACACACACACACACTCACTCACTCACTCACTCACACACACACACACACACACACACACACACACACACACACACACACACACACACACACACACTCACTCACTCACTCACTCACTCACTCACTCACTCACTCACTCACTCACTCACTCACTCACTGTCTCTGTCTCTGTCTCTGTCTCTCACCTATAGGGGTGAGGTTGGTGAATGGGACTAGTGAGTGTTCAGGCAGAGTGGAGGTGAAGTCTGATCAGTCGTGGCTCTCAGTGTGTGAAGGTGACTTTGACCAGCAGGATGCAGAGGTGGCCTGTAGGGAGCTTGACTGTGGGGCTCCTTCAGTCCTCCAGGGGGCGCTCTATGGAGAAGGGAAGGCTCCCATGTGGACCAAAGAGTTCCAGTGTGAAGGCAGTGAGTCTGTTCTCCTGGACTGTAGAACCTCAGACTCAACTAGAAACACCTGCTCACCTGACAAGACTGTTGGACTCACCTGCTCAGGTAAAAGACAAACTACACTTTATTGATTATTAGTTTGCAAGTAATATGACTTGTTTTAACCATTTCATACCCATAGTTCGTTCACTGTATGCCCAATTACCCATTTACTCTAATATAGCAGATCTACAAGCTTGTATTGTGACAAGTTGTGAGCTTACAGATTGTTTATTTTTGCAGACAGTTGTAGAGACACTACAGTTCTAAATGTTTATTCTATTGTCTGTTTACAGAGCCTGTCAGGTTGGTGGGAGGAACCAGTCGCTGTACTGGTAGACTGGAGATGAAACACCAGAGAGAATGGAGACCAGTGGATCCTTATGACTGGAACCAGTCATCATCTGTAGCGTGTAGACAACTGGACTGTGGCTCTGTTGTTTCTATAGAACAGAGACCTGGTTCTACACATCAACTTACATGGTTGATTCTATCCCGCTGTGTTGGATCTGAAAATTCACTATGGGAGTGTGGATCAATGAGCTCTAGTTCTTCCTTGTCCAGTCTGGAGCTGACCTGTTCAGGTAACAACAATGACTTCAACAATGACACTAATCTATACTGTCTGTCCTTGATCCATGATTAGTCAGTCTGTACATTGTCAATGTGTTTCTCATGTTTCTATCATTTACAGTGATTAGGTATTCTGCCACAGTATACTGACTGTTTAGGGTGAAATGTTTCTAGTTGTTGTGATTATGTAAGTTCATTCCAATAAGTGATGCATTTATTTTTAATATGGTCGAATCCAGTGGTTCACAAACTTACAGTACAGCACCACCATCTAATTGTGACCGAAGGTCGCATTATACCCTGAAAAACCTCGTAGATTGTCTGTCTGTCTGACTGTCTGTCTGTCTTTACGGAAGTGATGTCAGTGTGATGTCAGTGAGTCACAGTGATGTGGTACAGAATGACTCATATATGGACATAAAAAGGATGTCACATGACATCACTTCCTGTACTGACAGTCAGACAAGCTACGAGATTTCTCAGGGTATAAAAGTCCATATATGGTCATTCACAGAAAAAGAAAAAAACCTTTTATGTCCATACATGGAGATTTCTGATGTCATAAATTCCAGGTCGAAAATGAGAACGTTAGGGTACCATATATGGCCCATATATGGAGATCCACAGGCATCAAACCAAGGCCCTAACTCACTAAGGCCCTTCCTGGCATTACTAATTAACATACGTTTGTTATGCCCATCTCCATGTATGGGCATAACATATATTGTATGTATATGGATATATATTATTATTAATAAAGGATAAAATAAAATAAAAAGTCCATATATGGTTAATCCCAGAAAAAAAAAAAAACTTTTATGCCCATACATGGAGATTTCTGATGTCATAAATCCCAGGCCGAAAATGAGAATGTTAGGGTACCCCTTATGCCCATGTATGGAGATCCACAGGCATCAAACCAAGTAGTAGAAACAGGTGGACGACCTTCCTGTTAGTTGGATTTATTACCATTAAAAGTACTTAATTGAAAATAGCCGATCTACACAGTCCGAGAGGGGTTTTGAACTTGTAGATCAGGGATCTAGCTGTAGAAA